>NC_080378.1:111231600-111296418 GCF_014773155.1 Arachis stenosperma
GGGATTTTAATTTCCGGGGAATATTTGAGCCTAGAATTAAATAGCAAACTTTCTGCCCCGCTCAAAGACTCTGGATGACATTTCTTATCATGCCATCTTTTCGCTTTCTCTTTGTAAATCTTTGCATTTTCGAAAGCATTGAGTCTAAATTCCTCTAGCTCATTTAACTGGAGCAATCGTTTTTCTCCGGCTAACTTGGCATCAAGGTTTAGGAATCTGGTTGCCCAATAGGCCTTGTGTTCCATTCCACTGGAAGTGACATGCCTTTCCATACACAAGTTGGGTATGAGGTCCCTATAGGGTCTTGAATGCTGTTCTATATGCCCATAGAGCATCATCCAAGCTTCTTGCCCATCCCTTCTACGGTTAATTACATCCGTTCCAGGATTCTTTTGAGTTTCTCTATTTGAGACTTCAGCTTGCCCATTAGTTTGTGGATGATATGGAGTAGCTACCCTGTGGTTAACTCCATAACGGACCAGAGCAGCATAAAGCTGTTTATTGCAGAAATGAGTGCCCCCATCACTAATTAACACTCTAGGGATACCAAATCTGCTGAAGATATTTTTTCTGGAGGAACTTTAACATTGTTTTAGTGTCATTAGTGGTGTTGCAATAGCTTCTACCCCTTGGATACATAATCCACTGCCACCAGAATATAGGTGTTGAGTATGATGGTGGGAAAGGTCCCATGAAGTCAATACCCCATACATCAAACAACTCAATCTCCAAGATTCCTTGTTGAGGCATTGCATAACTGTGAGGTAGGTTGCCTGATCTTTGGCAACTGTCACAATTAAGCACAAATTCTCGGGAATCTTTATAGAGTGGGCCAGAAGCCACTTTGGAGGACTCTTGTGGCTGTTCGCTCACTTCCAAAATGTCCTCCATACTGTGATCCATGGCAGTGCCATAAAATCTTTTGCGCTTCTTTTTAGGCACACATCTACGGATTACTCCGTCTGCCATCTCTTGAAGAGATATGGTTCATCCCAAAGATAGTACTTTGCATCTGTGATTAATTCTTTGATTGCACCCTACTGTACTCTTTGGTATGAATCTCACTGCCTTGTAGTTTGCAATGTCTGCAAACCATGGCACTTCCTGGATGGCAAAGAGTTGTTCATCCGGAAAAGTTTCAGAGATCTCAGTGAGAGGGAGGACGCCCCTTCCACTGGTTCTATTCGGGACAGGTGATCTGCCACTTGATTCTCTGTCCCTTTTCTGTCTCTTATTTTCTATATCAAACTCTTGCAGAAGCAACACCCATCTGATGAGTCTGGGTTTTGAATCCTGCTTTGTGAGTAGATATTTAAGAGCAGCATGATCAGTGTACACAATCACTTTTGATCCTACTAAATAAGATCTGAATTTGTCAATGGCGTAAACCACTGCAAGTGCTCTTTTTTTGTGGTTGTGTAATTCTTCTGTGCATCATTTAGAACACGGCTGGCATAATAAATGACGTGCAGAAGCTTGTCATGCCTTTGTCCCAACACTGCACCAATGGCATGGTCACTGGCATCACACATCAGTTCAAATGGTAATGTCCAGTCTGGTGCAGAGATGATTGGTGCTGTAACCAATTTAGCTTTCAGAGTCTCAAATGCCTGCAGACACTCTTTATCAAAGAAATGGCGTGTCAGCAGCTAGCAGGTTGCTCAGAGGTTTGGCGATTTTAGAAAAATCCTTTATAAACCTCCTATAGAATCCTGCATGCCCCAGAAGCTTCTGATTGCCTTAACATTAGCAGGTGGTGGTAATTTTTCAATTACTTCTCCTTAGCTTGATCCACCCCTACCCCTTGTTCGAAATTTTGTGCCCAAGGACAATTCCTTCAGTCACCATAAAGTGACATTTTTTCCCAGTTTAAAACCAGGTTAGTCTCTTGGCATCTTTTCAGAACAAGTGCTAAATGGTTAAGGCAGGAGCTGAATGAGTCTCCAAATACTGAAAGTCATCCATGAAACTTCCAGGAATTTTTCCACCATATCAGAGAAAATTGAGAGCATGCACCTCTGAAAAGTTGCAGGTGCATTGCACAGGCCAAATGGCATCCTTCTGTATGCAAATACTCCGGATGGGCAGGTGAATGCCGTTTTCTCCTGATCCTGGGGATCTACTGCAATTTGATTATAACCTGAATATCCATCCAGGAAGCAGTAGTATTCATGACCTGCTAGTCTTTCTAGCATCTGGTCTATGAATGGTAAAGGAAATGATCCTTTCTGGTGGCTGTATTGAGACTTCTATAATCAATGCACATACGCCACCTGTAACTGTTCTTGTAGGAACCAGTTCATTTTTTTTCATTATGAATCACTGTCATGCCACCTTTCTTAGGGACAACTTGGACAGGGCTCACCCAGGGCTGTCAGAATAGGATAAATCCCAGCCTCTAGTAATTTAGTGACCTCTTTCTGCACCACTTCTTTCATAGCGGATTCAGCCGCCTTTGTGGTTGGACCACTGGCTTGGCGTCATCCTCCAGCAAGATTTTGTGCATGCATCTGGCTGGGCTATGCCCTTAAGATCACTAATGGACCACCCAAGAGCTGTCTTGTGCGTCCTTAGCACTTGAATTAGTGCTTTCTCTTCCTGTGGCTCTAAGGTAGAGCTTATAATTACAGGAAAGGTTTCACCTTCTCCCAGAAATGCATATTTTAGGGAAGGTGTAATGGTTTGAGCTCGGGTTTAGGAGGTTTCTCCTCTTCCTGAGGGATTTTCAGAGTTCCACTATTCTCTCTGATTCCTCCAGATCAGGCTGGACGTCTTTAAAGATGTCCTCTAGCTCTGATTCGGGACTCTCAGCCATATTGACCTCTCTTACCAGAGAGTCAATAATATCAACACTCATGCAGTCATTTGGGGTGTCTGGATGTTGCATTGCTTTGACAACATTCAACTTGAACTCCTCCTCATTGACTCTCAAGGTTTCTTCCCTTTTGGACATCAATGAGGGTTCGGCAGTTGCTAGGAAAGGTCTTCCTAGAATGAGAGTTGCACTCTTGTGCTCCTCCATTTCCAGCACCACAAAGTCAGTAGGAAAGGCGAATGGCCCAACCTTGACAATCATGTCTTCAATCACGCCTGATGGGTACTTAATGGAGCCATCAGCAAGTTGAAGACATATCCTGGTTGGTTTAATTTCTCAGTTAAACCAAGCTTTTTCTGATAGTAGATGCAGGTATTAAGTTGATACTTGCCCCAAGATCACATAAAGCTTGCTTGGTACAATTACCTCTAATGTGCATGGTATCATAAAGCTCCCAGGATCTTTAAGCTTCTCAGGTAAGCTTTTTAGAATGACTGCACTGCATTCTTCAGTGAGGTAGACTTTTTCAGTTTCCCTCCAATCCTTCTTATGACTTAGATTTCTTTCATGAACTTAGCATAAGAAGGTATTTGCTCAAGTGCTTCTGCAAACGGAATCTTTATTTCAAGAGTCCTGAGATAGTCTGCAAAGCGGCAAATTGCTTATCCTGTTCCGCTTGGCGGAGTTTTGAGGATAAGGCATTTTGGCTTTGTATTCCTCAACCTTAGTTGCTGCAGTTTATCACCTACAGGAGTGGGTTGGGAAGCCTTTTTAGAAAGGTCAGCACTTGTATGTGACTGATTCCCCACTGGCATTTGAATGCCAGTGGTGGGAGCTGGAGTGGCGTTAGACGCCACTTCCTTGTTTGTTACTGGCGTTTGAACGCCAGAACCATGCTCCCTTTGGGCGTTCAACGCCGGATTCATGCTTGTTTCTGGCATTGAACGCCAGGAATGAGCATGGTCTGGGCGTTCAGCGCCAGCTTTGTTCCTCTCTGGGCTCTGCTTGTCCTCAGAGGGATTTTGAGTATCCTCTTGTTCATTTCTTGGTTTCCTGCTGCTTTGAAGTGAGGTATTTAATGTTTTCCCACTTCTTAATTGAACTGCTTGGCATTCTTCTGTTATTTGTTTTTAGACATCCTGATCCACTTCTTTATCATGTACTGTGTCAGCAATTTGCAAAAATTGTGCCAGAAACTCTGTAGGTTCTTCATGTGGAAGACCAGAATACTGGCAGTTTTGCTGCACCATGATAATGAGTTGAGGATTCAACTCAAAGCTACTAACTCCAATGGAGGGTATACAGATACTACTCCCATATGAAGCAGTAGAGGGGTTGGCATATGACCCCAAAGTCCTCTTGGACTGTTCATTCATAGGTGCTTCCATGTTGGACTAAAAGAAAGGGTATATATGTTGATGTTATTTATTTTATAAAAATTAATTTTTATAAAATAAAATAAAAACGAAATAAATAAAAGAAAGTGGAAATATTTTGAAATTGAAAATTGAATTTTTTTATAAAAGATTTTCGAAAAAAATAGTTCAAAATTAGTTAGAAAAATAAAAATTTTTGAATTTTGAATTTTATGATGAAAGAGAAAAACACACAAAGACACAAGACTTAAATTTTTAGATCTAATGTTCCTTGTTTTTCGAAAATTTTTTTGGAGGGAAACACCAAGGAACACCAACTTAAAAATTTTAAGATCAAGACACAAAAAAACTCAAGAACACCTTGAAGATTCACAAGAACACCAAGAACAAAAGAAAGAACACCAAACTTAAAATTTTTAGAAAACTTTAATAAAATTTTCGAAAATTATGAAAGATTAACAAGAAAACACCAAACTTAAAGTTTGGCACAAGATTAAATCAGGACCTTCAAGAACAAAAACTTGGTGGGCGAAATTGTGATTTATACTTTCACACAACTCGAATAATATTCCTCGGTAATGGCTCCAAAAACTTGGTGCACAATACCATGGTCTAAAATTACTTCACATCTCGCTCAACTAACCAGCAAGTGCACTGGGTCGTCCAAGTAATACCTTACGTGAGTAAGGGTCGATCCCACGGAGATTGTTGGTATGAAGCATACTATGGTGACCTTGTATTTGTCAGATAGGCAGATTAAATAGTTATGGGTTTCGAAAATTAATAATAAAATAATTGAAAAGGGATAGGAATACTCATGTAATTCAATGGTGGGAATTTCAGATAGGCGTATGGAGATGCTGTGCTCCTCTTGAATATCTGCTTTCCTGTTGCTTTCATCCAATTCTTCTTACTCCTTTCCATGGCAAGCTGTTTGTAGGGCATCACCGTTGTCAATGGCTATATCCCATCCTCTCAGTGAAAATGGTCCTCTGCGGCTGTCACTCGCATGGCTAATCATCTGTCGGTTCTCAATCAGGTTGGAATAGAATCCATTGATTCTTTTGCGCTTGTCATCACGCCCAGTGGTGCGCGAAATTGTGAACAATACTTTTTCACAACTCAAATAATCCCTGGTAATGGCTCCAAGAACTTGGTGGCTCAATACCATGGCATTACACAACTTCGCACAACTAACCAGCAAGTGCACTGGGTCGTCCAAGTAATAAACCTTACGTGAGTAAGGGTCGATCCCACGGAGATTGTTAGTATTGAAGCAAGCTATGGTCATCTTGTAAATCTTAGTCAGGCAAACTCAGATGTATATGGTGATGAACGAAAATAACATAAAAGATAAGGATAGAGATACTTATGTAATTCATTGGTAGGAACTTCAGATAAGCGCATGAAGATGCCTTCCCTTCCGTCTCTCTGCTTTCCTACTGCCTTCATCCAGCCCTTCTTACTCCTTTCCATTTCAAGCTCGTGTAGGGTCTCACTGTTGTCAGCAGCTACCTCCCATCCTCGCAGTGAAAGCTAATGCATACACTCTGTCACAGTGCTGCCAATCACCGGTGTGGTTCCCTCCCCTACCGGAATAGAATAACTCTTTTGCGTCTGTCACTAACGCCCAGTAGGTTACAGGTTTGAAGCACGTCACAGTCATTCAATCATTGAATCCTACTCAGAATACCACAGACAAGGTTAGACCTTCCGGATCCTCTTGAATGCTGCCATCAGTTCTTGCCTATACCACGAAGACTCTGATCTCACGGAATGGCTGGCTCGTTTGTCAGGCGAGCACTCGGTTGTCAGGCGATCAACCATGCATCGTGCAATCAGAAATCCAAGAGATATTCACTAAGCCTCAAATGCTTGTAGAACAAGAGTGTTGTCAGTCACTTTGTTCATGAGTGAGAATGGTGATGGGCGTCAATCATCACCTTCATCAAGTTGAAGAACAAGTGATATCTTGGAACAAGAACAAGCGGAATTGAATGAAAGATCAATAGTAATTGCATTAATACTCGAGGTACAGCAGAGCTCCACACCTTAATCTATGGTGTGTAGAAACTCCACCGTTGAAAATACATAAGAACAAGGTCTAGGCATGGCCGTGAGGCCAGCCTCCCAATGATCAAAGGATCTAAATATAATCCAAAGATTTCTAATACAATAGCAAAAGGTCTTACTTATAAGAAACTAGTAGCCTAAGGTGTACAGAAATGAGTAAATGACATAAAAATCCTCTTCCGGGCCCACTTGGTGTGTGCTTGGGCTGAGCAATGAAGAAAATTTCGTGTAGAGACTCTTCTTGGAGTTAAACGCCAGCCCTGGTGCCAGTTTGGGCGTTTAACTCCCATTTGGGTGCCAGTTCCAGCGTTTTAACGCTGGGATTTCTTGAGGTGACTTTGAACGCCGGTTTGGGCCATCAATCTTGGGCAAAGTATGGACTATCATATATTGCTGGAAAGCCCAGGATGTCTACTTTCCAACGCCGTTGAGAGCGCGCCAATTGGGCTTCTGTAGCTCCAGAAAATCCGCTTCGAGTGCAGGGAGGTCAGAATCCACAGCATCTGCAGTCCTTTTTGGTCTCTGGATCAGATTTTTGCTCAGGTCCCTCAATTTCAGCCAGAAAATACCTGAAATCACAGAAAACACAAACTCATAGTAAAGTCCAGAAAAGTGAATTTTAACTAAAAACTAATAAAAATATACTAAAAACTAACTAGATCATATCAAAACATACTAAAACAATGCCAAAAAGTATACAAATTATCCGCTCATCACAACACCAAACTTAAATTGTTGCTTGTCCCCAAGCAACTGAAAATCAAATAAGTTAAAAAGAAGAGAATATGCAATGAATTCCAAAAACATCTGTGAAGATCAGTATTAATCAGATGAGCGGGGCTTTTAACTTTTTGCCTCTGAACAGTTTTGGCATCTCAATCTATCCTTTGAAATCCAGAATGGTTGGCTTCTTTAGGAACTCAGAGTCCAGATAGTGTTAATGATTCTCCTAGTAAGGTATGATGATTCTTGAACATAGCTATTTATTGAGTCTTGGCTGTGGCCCAAAGCACTCTGTCTTTCCAGTATTACCACCGATACATACATGCCACAGACACATAATTGGGTGAACCTTTTCAGATTATGACTCAGCTTTGCTAAAGTCCCCAATTAGAGGTGTCCAGGGTTCTTAAGCACACTCTTATTGCCTTGGATCACAACTCTTTTTTTTTTTTTTCGTTTTCTTTTTCTCCTTTTTTTTTCGGTTTTTTTTTTTTTTTTGAATAGCAATGCTTTTTCTTGCTTCAAGAATCATTTTATTGATTTTTCAGATCCTCAATAACATGTCTCCTTTTTCATCATTCTTTCAAGAGCCACATTCATGAACCACAAATTCAAGACACATATGCACTGTTTAAGCATACATTCAAAGAAAAATATTGCCACCACATCAACATAATTAAACTATTATAAAATTCAAATTCATGCAATTCTTCCTTTTTCAATTAAGCACATTTTTATTCAAGAAAGGTGATGGATTCATAGGACATTCATAACTTTAAGGCATGGACACTAAGACACTAATGATCATAAGACACAAGCATGGATAACATAAGCATAAAATTCGAAAACAGAAGAACAAATAACAAGGAAATCAAAGAACGGGTCCACCTCAGTGATGGCGGCTCTTTCTGCTCTTGAAGATCCTATGGAGTGCTTGAGCTCCTCAATGCCTCTTCCTTGCCTTTGTTGCTCCTCCCTCATGATTCTTTGATCTTCTCTAATTTCATGAAGGATAATGGAGTGTTCTTGGTGCTCCACCCTTAGTTGTCCCATATTGGAACTCAATTCTCCTAGGGAGGTGTTTAGTTGCTCCCAATAGTTTTTGTGGAGGAAAATTCATCCCTTGAGGAATCTCAGGGATCTCATGATGAGTGAGATCTCTTGTGTGCTCCATCCTTTTCTTGGTATGGGCTTATCCTCATCAATGGAAATGTCTCCCTCTATGTCACTCCTACTGAATAACAGAGGTGACAAATGAGGTGAGGAAAGGCTAACCTTGCCAAGGTAGAGGTCTTGTCTGCCACCCTATAGAGTTCTTGGGCTATAACCTCATGAACCTCTATTTCTTCTCCAATCATGATGCTATGGATCATGATAGCCCGGTCTATGGTAACTTCGGACCGGTTGCTAGTGGAATGATTGAGCGTTGTATGAACTCTAACCATCCTCTAGCCACGGGTTTGAGGTCATGCCTTCTCAATTGGACCGGCTTTCCTCTTGAATCTTGCTTCCATTGTGCGCCCTCTTCACATATGACTGTGAGGACTTGGTCCAACCTTTGATCAAAGTTGACCCTTCTAGTGTAAGGATGCTCATCTCCTTGCATCATAGGCAAGTTGAACGCCACCCTCACACTTTCCGGACTAAATCCAAGTATTTCCCCCGAACCATAGTGACATATTCTTTGGATTCGAGTTCACACTTTGTCATGGTTCTTGGTGATCCATGCATTGGCATAGAACTCTTGAACCATCAAGATTCCAACTTGTTGAATGGGGTTGGTAAGAACTTCCCAACCTCTTCTTTGAATCTCATGGCGGATCTCCGGATATTCACCCTTTTTGAGTGAAAAGGGGACCTCGGGGATCACCTTCTTCAAGGCCACACTTCATAGAAGTGGTCTTGATGCACCCTTGAGAGGAATCTATCCATCTCCCATGACTCGGAGGTGGAAGCTTTTGCCTTCCCTTTCCTCTTTCTAGAGGTTTCTCCGGCCTTGGATGCCATAAATGGTTATGGAAAAACGAAAAAGCAACGCTTTTACCACACCAAACTTAAAATGTTTGCTCGTCCTCGAGCAAAGAAGAAAGAAGAGAGTAGAAGAAGAAGAAATGAGGAAGAGGGGGATGGTGGTGTATTCGGCCAAAGAGGGGAGAAGTGGTGTTAGGTTGTGTGAAAATGAAGGGGTGAAGAAGGGTATATAGGAGAGAGGGGGGTGAATGGTTCGGCCATTATGGGTGGGTTAGGGAGGGAAAGTGGTTTGAAGGGTGAGGTTGGTGGGGATTTATGAAGGATGGATGTGAATGGTGAAGATAAAGATGGGATTTGATAGGTGAGGGGTTTTTGGGGAAGAGGTGTTGAGGTGATTGGTGAATGGGGAGAAGAGAGAATGATGGTAGGGTCCTGTGGGGTCCACAGATCCTGTAGGGTCAAGGAAAAAGCATCCTTGCACCAAATGGCATCAAAATCCACGTTTTGACCCATTTCTGGCGTTAAACGCCGGACTGGTGCCCATTCCTGGCGTTTAACGCCAGGTTTTTACCCTTTACTGGCGTTTAACGCCAGTCTGGTGCCCCTTTCTGGCGTTAAACGCCCAGAAGGGTGCCAGACTGGGCGTTAAACGCCCAACTGCTAGGCTGACTGGCGTTTGAACGCCAGCAGCATCTTCCTCCAGGGTGTGCTGTTTTTCTTCCTGTTTTTCATTTTGTTTTTGCTTTTTTTCATTTTTTTGTGACTTCTTATGATCATCAACCTACAAAAAAGATAAAATAACAAAAGAAAATAATTAATTATAAAACATTGGGTTGCCTCCCACAAGCGCTTCTTTACTGTCATTAGCTTGACAGGACCCCATGGAGCCTCAGAGATGCTCAGAACCGTGTTGGAACTTCCCAACACCAAACTTAGAGTTTGAATGTGGGGGTTCAACACCAAACTTAGAGTTTGGTTGTGGCCTCCCAACACCAAACTTAGAGTTTGACTGTGGGGGCTCTGTTTGGCTCTGTTTTGAGAGAAGCTCTTCATGCTTCTTCTCCATGATGACAGAGGGATATCCTTGGGCCTTAAACACCAAGGATTCTTCATTCACTTGAATGATCAACTCTCCTCTATCAACATCAATCACAGCCTTTGCTGTGGCTAGGAAGGGTCTGCCAAGGATGATGGATTCATCCATGCACTTCCCAGTCTCTAGGACTATGGAATCAGTAGGAATGTAATGGTCTTCAACCTTAACCAGAACATCCTCTACAAGTCCATAGGCTTGTTTTCTTGAGTTGTCTGCCATCTCTAGTGAGATTTTTGCAGCTTGCACCTCAAAGATCCCTAATTTCTCCATTACAGAGAGGGCATGAGGTTTACACTTGACCCTAAGTCACACAAGGCCTTCTTGAAGGTCATGGTGCCTATGGTACAAGGTATAGAAAACTTCCCAGGATCCTGCCTCTTTTGAGGCAATTGCTGCCTAGACAAGTTATCCAGTTCTTTGGTGAGCAAAGGAGGTTCATCCTCCCAAGTCTCATTTCCAAATAACTTGTCATTCAGCTTAATGATTGCTCCAAGGTATTTAGCAACTTGCTCCTCAGTGACATACTCATCCTCTTCAGAGGAAGAATACTCATCAGAGCTCAAGAATGGCAGCAGTAAGTCTAAGGAATCTCTATGGTCTCAGTTTGAGCCTCAGATTCCCAAGGTTCCTCATTGGGGAACTCATTGGAGGCCAGGACGTCCAGTGAGGCCTTCCTCAGTGGCGTTCACTGCCTCTTCTTCCTCCCAGAATTCGGCCATTTATGGCTTTGCACTCTCCTTTTGGATTTTCTTCAGTGTTACTTGGGAGAGTGCTTGGGGGAAGTTCAGTAATTTTCTTGCTCAGCTGACCCACTTGTCCTTCCAAATTCCTAATGGAGGATCTAGTTTCAGTCATGAAACTTGAGTGGTTTTGATTAGATCAGAGACCATGGTTGCTAAGTCAGAGGTATTCTGCTTAGAGCTCTCTGTCTGTTGCTGAGAAGATGATGGAAAAGGTTTACCATTGTTAAACCTGTTTCTTCCACCATTATTATTGAAACCTTGTTGAGGTCTCTCTTGATTCTTCCATGAGAGATTTGGGTGATTTCTCCATGAAGAATTATAGGTTACCATAGGGTTCTCCCAGGTAATTTACCTCTTCCATTGAAGGGTTCTCAGGATCATAAGCTTCTTCCTCAGATGAAGCATCCTTAGTACTGTTTGGTGCATTTTGCATTCCAGACAGACTTTGAGAAATCAGATTGACTTGTTGAGTCAATATTTTTCTGAGCCAAAATGGCATTCAGAGTGTCAATCTCAAGAACTCCTTTCTTCTGACTAGTCCCGTTGTTCACAGGATTTCTTTCAGAAGTGTACATGAATTGGTTATTTGCAACCATTTCAATCAATTCTTGAGCTCTGCAGGCGTCTTCTTCAGATGAAGAGATCCTCCAGCAGAGCTATCCAAAGACATCTTGGATAGTTCAGAGAGACCATCATAGAAAATACCTATGATGCTCCATTCAGAAAGCATGTCAGAAGGACATTTTCTGATTAATTGTTTGTATCTTTCCCAAGCTTCATAGAGGGATTCTCCATCCTTTTGTCTGAAGGTTTGGACTTCCACTCTAAGCTTACTCCATCTTTGTGGTGGAAAGAACTTTGCCAAGAAGGCATTGACTAGCTTTTCCCAAGAGTCCAGGCTTTCTTTAGGTTGAGAGTCCAACCATATTCTAGCTCTGTCTCTCACAGCAAAAGGGAATAGCATCAGTCTATAGACCTCAGGGTTAACCCCATTAGTCTTGACTGTATCACAGATTTGCAAGAACTCAGCTAAAAACTGATGAGGATCTTCCATTGGAAGTCCATGAAACTTGCAATTCTGTTGCATTAGAGAAACTAATTGAGGCTTAAGCTCAAAGTTGTTTGCTCCAATGGCAGGGATAGAAATGCTTCTCCCATAGAAACCAGGAGTAGGTGCAGTAAAGTCACCAAGCACCTTCCTTGCATTGTTGGCATTGTTGTTGTTTTCGGCTGCCATTTGTTCTTCTTCCTTGAAGAATTCGGTCATGTGCTCTAAAGAGAGTTGTGTTTTGGCTTCTCTTAGCTTTCTCTTCAAGGTCCTTTCAGGTTCAGGATCAGCCTCAACAAGAATGCCTTTGTCTTTGCTCCTGCTCATAAGAAAGAGAAGGGAACAAGAAAATGTGGAATCCTCTATGTCACAGTATAGAGATTCCTTTAGGTGTCAGAGGAAAAGAAAATAGAAGAAAGAAGAAGGAGAATTCGAACTTGATCAGATATAGTTCGAATTGTGCATTAGAAGGAGTGATACTCCATAAATAGAAGGATATGAAGAAGAAGGGGGGATAATTTTCAAAAATTAATAAAATTTTGAAACATTTTTGAAGAACACTAATTGATTTTCGAAAACAAAAGTGGGAAAGAAATCAAGTGATTTTCGAAAAAAAAAGATTTTGAAATTAGACATCAAAAAGATTTGATTGAAAACTATTTTGAAAAAGATGTGGTTAAGAAGATATGATTGAAAAGTTATGGTCAAAGAGATGTGATTGAGAAGATATGATTTGAAAACAATTTTAAAAGATATAATTTGAAAACAATTTGAAAAAGATTTGATTTTAAAAATTAATAACTTGCCTAACAAGAAAAGATATGATTCAAACATAAAACCTTTCTCAACAGAAAAGGCAACAATTTTGAGATGTTCAATCAAATCATTAATTGTTAGTAAGTATCTTTTAAAAAGGAAAGAAATTGATTTTGAAAAAACATTTGATTGAAAAGATTTGATTTGAAAAAGATTTGATTTGAAAAACTAAAAAAATTGATTTGAAAACAAAATCTTCCCCCTAGCACCATCCTGGCGTTAAACGCCCAGAATGGTATACATTCTGGCGTTTAACGCCCAAAATGCTACCTTTTGGGCGTTAAACGCCCAACCAGGTACCCTGGCTGGCGTTTAAACGCCAGTCTGTCTTCTTCACTGGGCATTTTTGAATGCTCAGCTTTTTCTGTGTGATTCCTCTGCAGTGTGTTCTGAATCTTCAATTCTCTGTATAATTGACTTGAAAGGACACAGATTAAAAATATTTTTGGATTTTTTTAATAATAAGAACCAATCAAAATGCAACAAGAATCAAATAACTATGCATGCAGGACACCAAACTTAGCAGTTTGTATACTACTGACACTAACAAGATGAGAATGCATATGAGACACAAAGATATTCAAGTCAATAGAATTCAAAGATCAAAACAAAGAAGTACATGCATGGATTCGAAAAATATATCAAAAACATGCAATTGACACCAAACTTAAGATGAGACTCTAGACTCAAACAAGACATATTTTTGGATTTTATGATTTTTGTAAATTTTTTTTTTGTGATTTTCGAAAATTAAGTGAAAAAAAGGTATCAAAATTCTTAATGAGAATTCCAGGAATCAGTGCAATGCTAGTCTAAGACTCCGGTCCAGGAATTAGACATGGCTTCACAGCCAGCCAAGCTTTCAAAGAAAGCTTCGGTCCAAAACACTAGACATGGCCAGAGGCCAGCCAAGCCTTAGCAAATCACTGCTCCAAAAGCAAGATTGACGAGAAATCAACAAGCTCTTGTGGTGATAAGTTGAAACCTCGGTCCAATCAGATTAGACATGGCTTCTCAGCCAGCCAGATTTCAACAAATCATCATGAGACTCTAGAATTCATCTTCAAGAATTTCGAAAAAAAAAATAATACCTAATCTAAGCAACAAGATGAACCGTCAGTTGTCCAGCCTAAACAATCCCGGGCAATAACACCAAAACTTGATGTTGTTGCCGGATCTTGGCACTGATGTTACCAAAAGCTTGCTCAAAACTTGAACAATCCCCGGCAACGGCGCCAAAAACTTGGTGCGCGAAATTGTGAACAATACTTTTTCACAACTCAAATAATCCCCGGTAATGGCTCCAAGAACTTGGTGGCTCAATACCATGGCATTACACAACTTCGCACAACTAACCAGCAAGTGCACTGGGTCGTCCAAGTAATAAACCTTACGTGAGTAAGGGTCGATCCCACGGAGATTGTTAGTATTGAAGCAAGCTATGGTCATCTTGTAAATCTTAGTCAGGCAAACTCAGATGTATATGGTGATGAACGAAAATAACATAAAAGATAAGGATAGAGATACTTATGTAATTCATTGGTAGGAACTTCAGATAAGCGCATGAAGATGCCTTCCCTTCCGTCTCTCTGCTTTCCTACTGCCTTCATCCAGCCCTTCTTACTCCTTTCCATGGCAAGCTCGTGTAGGGTCTCACTGTTGTCAGCAGCTACCTCCCATCCTCGCAGTGAAAGCTAATGCATACACTCTGTCACAGTGCTGCCAATCACCGGTGTGGTTCCCTCCCCTACCGGAATAGAATAACTCTTTTGCGTCTGTCACTAACGCCCAGTAGGTTACAGGTTTGAAGCACGTCACAGTCATTCAATCATTGAATCCTACTCAGAATACCACAGACAAGGTTAGACCTTCCAGATCCTCTTGAATGCTGCCATCAGTTCTTGCCTATACCACGAAGACTCTGATCTCACGGAATGGCTGGCTCGTTTGTCAGGCGAGCACTCGGTTGTCAGGCGATCAACCATGCATCGTGCAATCAGAAATCCAAGAGATATTCACTAAGCCTCAAATGCTTGTAGAACAAGAGTGGTTGTCAGTCACTTTGTTCATGAGTGAGAATGGTGATGGGCGTCAATCATCACCTTCATCAAGTTGAAGAACAAGTGATATCTTGGAACAAGAACAAGCGGAATTGAATGAAAGATCAATAGTAATTGCATTAATACTCGAGGTACAGCAGAGCTCCACACCTTAATCTATGGTGTGTAGAAACTCCACCGTTGAAAATACATAAGAACAAGGTCTAGGCATGGCCGTGAGGCCAGCCTCCCAATGATCAAAGGATCTAAAAATAATCCAAAGATTTCTAATACAATAGCAAAAGGTCTTACTTATAAGAAACTAGTAGCCTAAGGTGTACAGAAATGAGTAAATGACATAAAAATCCTCTTCCGGGCCCACTTGGTGTGTGCTTGGGCTGAGCAATGAAGCAAATTTCGTGTAGAGACTCTTCTTGGAGTTAAACGCCAGCCCTGGTGCCAGTTTGGGCGTTTAACTCCCATTTGGGTGCCAGTTCCAGCGTTTAACGCTGGGATTTCTTGAGGTGACTTTGAACGCCGGTTTGGGCCATCAAATCTTGGGCAAAGTATGGACTATCATATATTGCTGGAAAGCCCAGGATGTCTACTTTCCAACGCCGTTGAGAGCGCGCCAATTGGGCTTCTGTAGCTCCAGAAAATCCGCTTCGAGTGCAGGGAGGTCAGAATCCAACAGCATCTGCAGTCCTTTTTGGTCTCTGGATCAGATTTTTGCTCAGGTCCCTCAATTTCAGCCAGAAAATACCTGAAATCACAGAAAAACACACAAACTCATAGTAAAGTCCAGAAAAGTGAATTTTAACTAAAAACTAATAAAAATATACTAAAAACTAACTAGATCATATCAAAAACATACTAAAAACAATGCCAAAAAGTATACAAATTATCCGCTCATCACCCAGCCTTCAGGAGTTTGAAGCTCGTCACAGTCATTCAATCCTAGAATCCTACTCGGAATACCATAGACAAGGTTTAGACTTTCCGGATTCTCATGAATGCCGCCATCTATCTAACTTATACCACGAAGATTCTGTTGGGGAATCTAAGAGATATGCGCCCGGCCTAAGGTAGAACGGAAGTGGTTGTCAGTCACGCGCGTTCATAGGTGAGAATGATGATGAGTGTCACGGATCATCACATTCATCAAGTTGAAGTGCAACGTATATCTTGGAATAGGAATAAATAGAATTGAATAGGATATCATCTTATTGGCATTGAAACTTGAGGTACAGCAGAGCTCCACACCCTTAATCTATGGTGTGTAGAAACTCCACCGTTGAAAATACATAAGTGAAAGGTTCAGGCATGGCCGAGAGGCCAGCCCCCAAGGTCTAAGAACTATGCGTTCAAAGATCTGATCCTAAGATCTAAAGTGATCAAAAGATGTCAAATACATTAGTTAAATGTTCTATTTATAATAAACTAGCTCCTAGGGTTTACATGAGTAAGTAATTGATGCATAAATCCACTTCCGGGGCCCACTTGGTGTATGTTTGGGCTGAGCTTGATCAATCCACGAGCTGAGGCTTCTCTTGGAGTTGAACTCCGAGTTATGACGTGTTTTGGGCGTTCAACTCCGGATCATGACGTTTTTCTGGCGTTTAACTCCAGACAGCAGCATGTACTTGGCGTTCAACGCCAAGTTACGTCATCAATTTCCGAATAAAGTATGGACTATTATATATTGCTGGAAAGCCCTGGATGTCTACTTTCCAACGCCGTTGAGAGCGCGCCAATTGGACTCCTGTAGCTCCAGAAAATCCATTTCGAGTGCAGGGAGGTCAGGATCCAATAGCATCAGCAGTCCTTTTGTCAGCCTTTTTCAGAGTTTTGCTCAAATCCCTCAATTTCAGCCAGAAATTACCTGAAATCACAGAAAAACACACAAACTCCTAGTAAAGACCAGAAATGTGAATTTAACATAAAAACTAATGAAAACATCCCTAAAAGTAGCTTGAACTTACTAAAAACTACCTAAAAACAATGCCAAAAAGCGTATAAATTATCCGCTCATCAGTCAGCCTTTATTAAACAAAGGAAGGTTAAGTGGACTGATTAGCTTGATTCTCAAGTCCTAGTCAACTCCTGTGGAGAGACTAGTGTTAGAGCAATCCTAGCTCAAGCAGAATCTGCCAATTTCAATCACTTGCTGAGTTTGATAACTCAAGTACTACCAATCACTTGACCAAAGCCAAAAGGGAGAAAAATATCTAAATTAAATTAAAAGCATCAATATAAATAAAACAAAGCAATCTTAAATCTGAAAATACCTCGAATTGCATTAACAAAAGAAATTAAATCTGGCATAGATGTTCATAAATTAAATTGAGAAAATAAATAAAAAGAACATTGAACCTGGGATTGAGAGTCACTCCTAAAACTAAGAGAGGTCCTAAATCCTAAATCCTAAGAGAGAGGAGAGAACCTCTCTCTAAAAACTACATCTACTCCTAAAATTGTGAATATGAAAAGCTTGTTATTGAATGGATGCATTCTCCCACTTTGTAGCCTCTAATCTATGTTTTCTGGGTCGAGAACTGGGTCGAAAACAGCCCAGAAATTGCTGGAGAAGAATTCAAACACGCTGATTTCCGTCACTGCGACGCGGCCGCGTGGATGACGCGTTCGTGTCGCCTAGCGTCAGGGTACCTATGACATATTATATATCAAATCGAAGTCCCGGACGTTAGCTTTCCAAAGCAACTGGAACTGCGTCGTTTGGACCTCTGTAGCTAAAGTTATAGCCGTTTGAGTGCGAAGAGGTCAGGCTGGACAGCTTAGCAATTTCTCCAACTTCTTGTATTCCTTCCACTTTTGCATGCTTTCTTTCCATCCTCTGAGCCATTCCTGCCCTGTAATCTCTGAAATCACTTAACACACATATCAAGACATATAATGGTAATAAGAGAGGATTAATAATAAGCAAATATAAGATCAAAGAAGCATGTTTTCAATCATAGCACAAAATCAAGAAGAAAAATGTAAAACATGCGAATAGTATGAATAAGTGGGTAAAGAGTTGATAAAATCCACTCAATTGAGCACAAGATAAACCATAAAATAGTGGTTTATCAACCTCCCCACACTTAAACGCTAGCATGTCCTCATGCTAAGATCAAGAGATGCTATAAAGATGAAGAGGAATGGTAGAAAGTATGAAATGCAATCCTATCTATATGAATGCAACTAAATGCAAAAATGTTTCTACCTACTTAGTTAAAAATAAATAAGTTCTCCAAGACAAAAATAAATCAGATTTCACTAATTCAAATTATACAATAAAAAGCAAGTAAACTTGTAAGAAGATAGCTCATGAAAGCAGGGAACATAGAATCAAGCACTGAACCCTCACTGGTAATGTATATCACTCTAATCTCTCAAGTGTTTAGGGTTAATCACTCTACTCTTCTCTAGTCATGCTTTCTAAACCTTGTTCTTCATCTAACCAATCAACAAATATTTAATGTACCAATGCAAACATCATGAGGTCTTTTCAAGGTTGTAATGGGGCTGAGGTAAAGGTAAGGATATATGTATGGCCAAGTGAGCTATAATATGAATCGTTAATTAACCTAAGCTCTCACCTAATATACATATACTCTATATACTTTTAAATTCATGCCTAGCTACCCATAATTCCCACTTTTATATAATTCCCATACTCATGTACCAAATTTTCTTTTTAATTTATCACACGTGCATTGATTTTTCATTAACTTAACATTGGGGTAATTTTTGTCCCCTTATTTATTTATTTATTTATATTATATATATATTTTTTTTTCTTTTTTTCTTTTTTCCTTTTTTTTTTGAATCATAAAAGCAAACATAACTTATCAATGCACATGGATTCTCCATTATTTTTCTATTTTGGTTTTTCATGAGTAGGTTCCCAAATTTCCAATATTCAAATAAATTAGAAACATGATACATTCCCTTATTAACCCAAGTTCCCACAATTTTCCCATACTTAATTGATACACAATCTCTATCTTAAGCTAACCAAAGATTCAATTGGGATATTTAATTGTTTTTCTGCTTAAGGCTAGTGATGTGGTTATAGAACAGAATAAATGGGGATAAAAAGGCTCAAAGTGGCTGACAAGGGTGATTTAAAGGGTAGGCTTATTTGGGATAAGTGAGCTAAAATAAAAAAATGGCCTTAATCATATACAAGCATGTAAATACACTAAATATTAGACATATAGACTAAAACAAAGTAAAGATCACAATTATAGAGAAGTAAACACACAGGAATAAAATATTTATGGTTAAATAATGTAACCATATAAATAAGCTCAAATCTCACAGGTTGTGTATTCTTTAACTCAAAAATCATGTTCCAAATACAACTTCAAACAAGTTTTAACATAAAAAAAAATTTCAATTTAAATTAGTGAAATACTATAAAAATTTCTTGAAAAAGAAAATATTACTTCAACCAAGTAGTAACTAAATGCACAAAATCAAATAAACATGCAATCAAATATGCAAATGCAACAACTAACAAGAAAAATAAACCATTGGTATTGAGACAAGAAAGTACTAACCCATGGAGATCGGTATCGACCTCCCCATACTTAAAGATTGCACCATACTCGGTGCATGCTAAGATGTGCAAGTGGACGGGTTGTTCCAACTGATACTTTTCTCTATAGATTGTGCAGATTGACTTGCCTGTCTCCCCATGTAAACGTCTTCCGGTTCTCTTTCGGGTGGCCATCTGGTGCGCGAAATTGTGAACAATACTTTTTCACAACTCAAATAATCCCCGGTAATGGCTCCAAGAACTTGGTGGCTCAATACCATGGCATTACACAACTTCGCACAACTAACCAGCAAGTGCACTGGGTCGTCCAAGTAATAAACCTTACGTGAGTAAGGGTCGATCCCACGGAGATTGTTAGTATTGAAGCAAGCTATGGTCATCTTGTAAATCTTAGTCAGGCAAACTCAGATGTATATGGTGATGAACGAAAATAACATAAAAGATAAGGATAGTGATACTTATGTATATCATTGGTGTAAGAGCTTCAGACAAGCGTATGAAGATGCCTTCCCTTCCGTCTCTCTGCTTTCCTACTACCTTCATCCAATCCTTTCTTACTCCTTTCCATGGCAAGCTCGTGTAAGGTTTCACTGTTGTCAGCAGCTACCTCCCATCCGCGCAGTGAAAGCTAATGCACACACTCTGTCACAGTGCTGCCAATCACCGGTTTGGTTCCCTCCCCTACCGGAATAGAATAACTCTTTTGCGTCTGTCACTAACGCCCAGTAGGTTACAGGTTTGAAGCACGTCACAGTCATTCAATCATTGAATCTTACTCAGAATACCACAGACAAGGTT
This sequence comes from Arachis stenosperma, assembly GCF_014773155.1. Classification (NCBI taxonomy): domain Eukaryota; kingdom Viridiplantae; phylum Streptophyta; class Magnoliopsida; order Fabales; family Fabaceae; genus Arachis; species Arachis stenosperma. Next base: position 111,251,666 of record NC_080378.1, read on the forward strand.
TAGACCTTCCGGATTCTCTTGAATGCCGCCATCAGGTCCTGCCAATACCACGAAGATTCCGAAGAATCCAAGAGATATTCACTAAGCCTCAGATGCTTGTAGAACAAGAATGGTTGTCAGTCACCTTGTTCATGGGTGAGAATGGTGATGGGCGTCAATCATCACCTTCATCATGTTGAAGAACAAGTGATATCTTGGATAAAGAACAAGCGGAATTGAATGGAAGAACAATAGTAATTGCATTAACACTCGAGGTACAGCAGAGCTCCACACCTTAATCTATGGTGTGTAGAAACTCCACCGTTGAAAATACATAAGCATAAGGTCTAGGCATGGCCGAATGGCCAGCCTCCCAATGATCTAAGATAGCATAAAACTCAAAGATAGCTACCAAGATGTGTTCTAATACAATAGTAAAAGGTCCTACTTATAGAAAACTAGTACATAGATGAGTAAATGACATAAAAATCCACTTCCGGGCCCACTTGGTGTGTGCTTGGGCTGAGCAATGAAGAAATTTCGTGTAGAGACTCTCCTTGGAGTTAAACGCCAGCTTTGGTGCCAGTTTGGGCGTTTAACTCCCATTTGGGTGCCAGTTCCAGCGTTTAACGCTGGGATTTCTTGAGGTGACTTTGAACGCCGGTTTGGGCCATCAAATCTTGGGCAAAGTATGGACTATCATATATTGCTGGAAAGCCCAGGATGTCTACTTTCCAACTCTGTTGAGAGCGCGCCAATTGGGCTTCTGTAGCTCCAGAAAATCCGCTTCGAGTGCAGGGAGGTCAGAATCCAACAGCATCTGCAGTCCTTTTTGGTCTCTGGATCAGATTTTTGCTCAGGTCCCTCAATTTCAGCCAGAAAATACCTGAAATCACAGAAAAACACACAAACTCATAGTAAAGTCCAGAAAAGTGAATTTTAACTAAAAACTAATAAAAATATACTAAAAACTAACTAGATCATATCAAAAACATACTAAAAACAATGCCAAAAAGTATACAAATCATCCGCTCATCACCATCCTGAAAGAAAAAGGGAAGAAGAGTAACCCAGAAATAAAGATAGGAAAATAAATACAGTATGAGTGGGTTAATGCCAAATAATAGGGGTCTTAATTACATGGTAGCTACAACATGCAAGTGAGAAAACAATAAAAGCCATGGTATACCAATGGTGCAAAATTTGCAACAATGGGGAAGAGAGTGGGGGAGGAGAGATAATATAAATTCATGTCAACGCAAAAGTAATACAGATATAAAAGATTGACATTGATTTAAATAATATTACTCAATCAGAATTAAACAAGTCACTACGCACCAAGAAACTACCAGAAAAGATGTAACAGTTGAATAAGGAATTTTAACACCAATGGAAAAATAATAAATTTAGAAAAAAATAAAAATATGCAATGAATGAAAGGATGCAAATAAATTAAATAAAATAGAATGAGAGTGAAAAAAAAAGATGAGAAGAAGAAAAAGAAAGTGAGAAAGGAGAGAGAAGGAAGAAATTAGGATTAGAAAAGAAAAGATAAGAAAATTGGCACTAATCTGGATAGGTTGTGCGACGCTGGCGACGCGGTCGCGTGGGTGACGCAGTCGCGTGATGCGCGATAAGGTTGGGTGACGCGGACGCGTGGGGCATGCGATCGCGTGACTCGATTTGTGCTAGTGGCGCGAGTGCAGCCTTGCGGTCGCACAACTCTCTGTTCAAAACTTAGTATTGCCAAAATCCAGGGTGACGTGGTCGCGTGGTCGACGCGATCGTGTGAGTGACCATCATGGGGATATGACGCGGCCGCGTGAGATGGACTGCGCGTCCAGCGCCAGTCCAGCACCACTTTAGCACAACTTTCAGCTGTGCACCATTATTACGTCGAAATCCTGGTCACGCGGCCACGTGGGGCACGCGATCGCATGGGAGGCCAGTATTCCCACTCGACGCGGACGCGTTAGCGACGCGGTCGCGTGGGACGATTTGTGCCATTGGCACGCCTCCAGCCACACTCTCGCCTGACTCTCTGTTCACTTTTCTTTTCTTTCCAATGCACTGTGACGCGGACGCGTCAGCGACGCTACCGCGTCGCGTGCGTGTTTTCCTTTTTTTATATAATCTGAAAAATGCAGAATGCAGTGTTAATATGAATGTGATGCAAAACTCCAGGTTCAATATAACAAAATAAAATTCAAAAACAAACAAAACTAAATAAAATTAAAATTTAGAAAGGAATGATTATACCATGGTGGGTTGTCTCCCACCTAGCACTTTTAGTTAAAGTCCTTAAGTTGGACACTTGGTGAGCTCCCTGTTATGGTGTCTTATGCTTGTATTCATCCAGGAATCCCCACCAGTGTTTGTGATTCCGGTAACCTCCGGGGTCCCAAACTAGGCATGTAAAGCCCTTAAGAAGCTTCAAACAAATTCTTAGGCTCCCAGGGTAACAAGTGTCAGAGCAGATTCCAAGATCCCAAATCTTGCTTTTACACCCATCTTTGTCGGGATCTGTATTTTTCCAACTGGGTGATAAGTAATTTGAATTCTCACTGCAGCTACCAAACAGCTTCCTAGACCCATTCAGTTGAGCTTTACACCAACCTTTGCGTTTAAACTTAAAGCTTCCAACCATAATGAACCTTGCAGGATAGTTCTTACCACTGACCATCTTCCTCTTACTCTTAATGCCACAAAGAGCTATAAGTTGACCATCCGTCTCCAGTAGCCCATATTCAAGTGGGATTAGAAAGCTAAGGGATATGAAATTTACCCACTTGAATGTTGTGAAGGATGATGGCAACTTAGGGGGAGGTATTTTTAATGAAACTGCAAGCTCCACTCCCTTGTGCTCTTCTCTGATAATTACCACCTCTTTGCAAGCTTCTTCAATTTCAACCTCTTCCTTTTGGTAGATTTCTTCCAATTCAATCTCCTCTTCATTGCTTTCTAAGGGCATGGGAGGTTGTGCTTCTTCTTCTTGAATCTCCATCTCTTGATCAACCTCTTCCAAGTCTTTAACTGTGATATGCTTTGGAGGTTGTACACCCTCCTCGGCATCAATTTCAAACGTCTTGGAAGGGGGTTCTACAACTGGACTTTCCCATGGAGGTTCTGCATCTCCTAAGTCTTCAACCACTTCTTCCTCTGCAACTATTATGGCTTCCTCCACTTGTTCCAATACAAAGCCATGTTCCTCATTGTCCACCGAAGTTTCTAGTGTCTCCTTCATGCTTTGCTCTTCTTTTGATTCTCCACATGTAGCCATGGGAGTTCTTTGAGTGCTCAGATATTGAGAAGCTATTATATTTATTAACTCGTTGAAGGTGGTCATGAAATTTTGCACACTCTTATTCATCCTTTCTTGCCTTTGAAAAATAACACGAAGTCTGTCATCCATTGGAGGTTGGGGTCGATATGAGGATTCATTGGTTGGGAGAGTGGGTTCATAATAGGAAGGTGGTTCATCTTGATAATGATATGGAGATGGTGAATATTGAGGTGGTGGTTCATGAGAGTAGTTGTGTTGGAATTGGGGTGGTTCTATATATGGTTCATATGGCTCATAAGGTGGTTGGTATGGTGATTGAGGGTTAGGGTCATATTGAGGTGAATGGCGGAAAGGGGCTTGTGAGTTTGGTGGTCTAGAGTTGTGTTGAGGAGGCGGTTCATAATCATATGGTGGGCCTTGTTGGTAACTGCAAGGGGTCCGCTATAGTCATCATTTTGGTATGCATGACAGAATGGTTGTTGGTTATAGTGCATTGGAGGGGGTTGTTGCCAAGAGGGTTGATTAAATCCTTGTGACTCCTCCCATCTTTGATTGTTCCAACCTTGATGCCTGTTCCTGTTATATCTTCCATTCCTTACAACAACATTGGAATCAAACTTGAAGCAAGAGGGGTGAGAATTCATAGTAGTTAATAAAAATTAAAAACGAAAATAAAAACAAATTTTAAATTAAAAGGTTATTTAAATTTTGAAATTGAAATTAAATTTTTGAAATTTGAATTTTAAAATTTAAAATTTGAAATTTTGAAATTTTGAATTTTAAAATTTTGAAATTTGAATTTTTGAAATTAGAAATTTGAAAATTTTTAAATTTGAATTTTGAAAATTTTTAAATTTGAATCTTGAAATTTGATTTTTTTGAAATAAGATAAGATAAGATAAAAAATTTAAAATAAAAATCAATAACCTCTTAATTTACGAAAAAGCAAAAAATAAAAACAGAAATAAAAATAAATCCTCGTTTTGATGATAAGGCATACGTTTGCAATAACCAATAATAAGGCATACGTTTGCAATTCCCCGGCAACGGCGCCATTTTGATGAGAGAACTTTTGCGTGGTCTAGAAATTTGCGGATAAATCCTCGTTGCAAGTATAGTTTCTAAACCTTCAAAAGTCCTTTCATACAAACGTTTTGGTTGTCACAAGTAACAAACCCCTTTGAATTTGATAACCGAGTATTCAAACATCGGGTCGTCTTCTCAAGGAATTGCAGGAAGGTATGTTCTTATTATTGGTTATGAGTTTGTAAATTGGGGTTTTGGAAGTAAGGAGGGAATATGTTATATGACAAGTAAAATAAAATAATAATAATAAAATCTCTTGGCAAGGTATAAGAATTGGAATTCCTATCTTAGTTATCCTTATCAGGTGTGAAGAGAATTGGGTTTTAATCCCACTTGGTCAGCCTTTATTAAACAAAGGAAGGTTAAGTGGACTGATTAGCTTGATTCTCAAGTCCTAGTCAACTCTTGTGGAGAGACTAGTGTTAGAGCAATCCTAGCTCAAGCAGAATCTGCCAATTTCAATCACTTGCTGAGTTTGATAACTCAAGTACTACCAATCACTACTTGACCAAAGCCAAAAGGGAGAAAAATATCTAAATTAAATTAAAAGCATCAATATAAATAAAACAAAGCAATATTAAATCTGAAAATACCTCGAATTGCATTAACAAAAGAAATTAAATCTGGCATAAATGTCCATAAGTTAAATTGAGAAAATAAATAAAAAGAACATTGAACCTGGGATTGAGAGTCACTCCTAAAACTAAGAGAGGTCCTAAATCCTAAATCCTAAGAGAGAGGAGAGAACCTCTCTCTCTAAAAACTACATCTACTCCTAAAATTGTGAATGTGAAAAGCTTGTTATTGAATGGATGCATTCCCCTACTTTATAGCCTCTAATCTGTATTTTCTGGGCCGAGAACTGGGTCGAAAACAGCCCAGAAATCGCTGGAGAAGAATTCAAACACGCTGATTTCCGTCACTGCGACGCGGCCGCGTGGATGACGCGTTCGCGTCACCTAGCGTCAAGGCAACTATGGCATATTATATATCAAATCGAAGCTCCGGACGTTAGCTTTCCAACGCAACTGGAACTGCATCGTTTGGACCTCTGTAGCTAAAGTTATAGCCGTTTGAGTGCGAAGAGGTCAGGCTGGACAACTTAGCAATTTCTCCAACTTCTTGTATTCCTTCCACTTTTGCATGCTTCCTTTCCATCCTCTGAGCCATTCCTACCCTGTAATCTCTGAAATGACTTAACACACATATCAAGGCATCTAATGGTAATAAGAGAGGATTAATAATAAGCAAATATAAGATCAAAGAAGCATGTTTTCAATCATAGCACAAAATCAGGAAGGAAAATGTAAAACATGCGAATAGTATGAATAAGTGGGTAAAGAGTTGATAAAATCCACTCAATTGAGCACAAGATAAACCATAAAATAGTGGTTTATCAACTACTTTTGTACAGTATGAGTCACTAACCTCCTAAGATTAAGGTTAGGAGCTCTGCTGAATTTCATGGAATAATAATATTACTGTTCTTCATCCTATGAACTGAGGGTGACCTGTGACAATCACCCTTGTTCTACATGGGTTCCGTGCGAGTCCTGACCCGGATAGCGTTGAACCAAAGCTAGAGATTACATTGCAGATTCCAATAGAGCATCTGAGCAACTTTGGATATGTGACATGAAATCCCGTTGACTATGGGTGTGTGAGGTCTTTGTGGCGCTAAGGCTAGAGTCAGAAAAGCAACACTTTCTGATCCGGAAGATCCGCCTTGTTTGTGGCACCTTGAGTAGGATTGTGAAGGGGAGTAGATTGCTTAGAGCTTCATCTTCTACTACAGTGAGAAACTTAGATGTGACTTGATGAGAGGACATGAGTCACTTCAACATGGTGGATTGCTAGAGTAGAGGAGGTTAACTTGATGAGAGGACATGAGTTAATCACTTACGGCTGCCATTGAAGGAATCAGAAATTTATTGAAGAAGACAGTAAGAAAAGTTAATCCAGAAAGACAAAGCATCTCTGGAGTCTCGACCGGTCTCATACCATTGATTTCACACGTATCTAGTAACGTATTATTTATTTATCTGTTTTATGCGTTTTCTAGTGACAACTATATTTTCTATTCGCCTAACTAAGATCTACAAGATAACCACTGCTTGCTCAAACTAACAATCTCCGTGGAATTGACCCTCACTCACCTAAGGTATTACTTGGACGACCCGGTATACTTGCCGATCTATCTGTGCGAAACGTGCGGAGCCAGTTGCGTGCACCAAGTTTTTGGCGCCATTGCCGGGGATTGTTCAAGTTTGACAAACTACTAGATTATCTTGTTTCTTAGATTTGGTATTCTTTATGTTTTATTTGCTCTTTTGTTTGTGTCTTTTGTTTTCTTTTCAAAAATTTTTCAAAACCTTTTCTGTTTTTAGCTATGTATTTTCTTTTGATTTTCTTACTTTGAGTCTTACCTATTTCTTGTTTTCTTTTTCAAAAATTTTTCAAATTTTTTTCTTTTCTTTAGTAATCTTTGTCTTTTGTTTGAGTCTTGTGTCAGTTTTTAAGTTTCGTGTTCCCTCTGTTTTTATTTTTTTCTTTAAATTTTTGGAGGTGTTCTTATCTTCTCTTCTTCATATTCGAATTGTTCTTAGTGAATTTTCTTAGTTGATTTTAAAAACTGAGTTTGGTGTCTTTTAGTTGTTTTTCCTCTAATTTTGGAAAATTATTGTCATTAGATCTTAAAATTTTTAAGTTTGGTGTCTCTTTGTGTTTTTCTATTCTTAAATTTTTGAAAAGTGTTCTTGAGTGTTCTTCATTGTGTTCGAATTGTTCTTGGTATTTTCTTTTGTTTGATTTTAAAATTTTTAAGTTTGGTATCCTTTTGTGTTTCTCATTCCAAAATTTTGAAAATTGGAGTATTTGATTTCAAAATCTTTAAGTCTGGTGTCTGTTTAGTGTTTGTGTTTTTAATTTTTCAAAATTTAAATTTAAATTTCAAATTTTCTTGTTATCTTATTTTAATTTAATTTCAAATTTTAAGTTTGATGTCCCGTTAGTTATCTTTTTGTTTATTTTGTAATCTTTTTCAAATATTTATCTTATCTTTTTATCTTTTTTTGAATTTCAAAAATCTTATCTTATCTTGTTTTAAATTCAAAATCTTTTTCAAATCTTTATCTTATCTTTTTTATCTTTCTCTAAATTTTAAAAATCCTATCTTATCTTATTTTAAATTTAAATTTTAAAATTCAAATTTCAAATTCTTATCTTATCTTAATTCAAATTCAATTTTCAAGTTTCAAGATTTTAAAATTCAAGTTTTCAAAATTCAATTTTCAAATTTTAAAATAAAATCTTTTCAAATCTTTTAAATTTTAAATTTTTGAATCTTATCTTATCTTGTTTGATTCTTTCCTTTTAAATTCAAATTTCAAATCTTTTGTTTAACTTTCTCTTTTTAAATTCAAAACTTTTCAAAATCAAATCTCTTATCTTAATTTCAAATCTTCTTTCAAATTTGGATTTCAAAATCTTTAAATTTTTAAATCTTATCTTATTTTGTTTCTCTCTCTTGATTCTTTCTTTCTAATTTTAAAATTTCAAAATCTTTTTTTGTCTTTTTCTTTCCACTTTTCAAAAATTTGCTCTTTAATTTTAAATCTTGTTAGTTAATTGGTTGTTCATATCTTTTCTTAATCTTTCCTTTTCTCTTATTTTTTCAAAATTTTTAACTTATTATTTTCTTTATTTTCGAATTAGTTTTCTATTTTTATTTTATTTATTTATTTAATTTTTGAAAAAAAAAGAAAAAATCTTTAATTCTTGTTTCTTCTTGGGTATCTCACTGGGAGCTCTCTATACTCTGACATAGAGACTCCCATTTTTCTTTGTCTCTTGTTTGTGTATGCAGGAACAGGAAGAGTGAACTATAGATCTAGAGGAAAAGGCACAACTAAGAAGAACCTTGGGGTCTTATACAGCCCCCACTTCTGACTTCTATGGAAGCATCATTAGTACACCTCCTATTGGAGTAGCTCATTTTGAGCTCAACCCACAGTTAATCACTCTAGTGCAGCAAAACTGCCAGTTTCAGGGACTTCCTCAAGAGGAGCCCACAGAATTCCTTACTGAATTCTCGTAATATGCTGACACAGTGTACACTAACGGAGTATACCAGGATGTCTACAGGTTGTTGCTCTTTCCATTTGCTGCAAAAGGCCAAGCAAAGAGGTGGTTGGATAATCAACCCAAATCAAGCTTGAACACATGGAATAAGCTGGTGGATAAGTTCTTGAATCAATACTTTCCCCCAAAGAAGCTGATCCAGCTAAGACTGGACATTCAAGGCTTCAAACAAGGAGATAATGAATCTCTTTATGATGCTTGGGTGAGATACAAGATGATACTACGGAAATGACCTACTAAGATGTTTTCAGAATGGGTAAAGTTAAACATCTTTTATTACGGACTCACAGATATGGCTAAGATGTCCTTAGACCATTTTGCTAGTGGTTCAATCCACATGAAAAAGACAATTGAGGAAGCTCACGAGCTTATTGAGACAGATTCCAGCAATCAGCATCTCTACTCATCTAATGAGACTCCAATGAAAGGAGAGATTAAGACAGTGTCCACTAAGTCAGACCCTCCTGAGCAAAGTGAGTCATTAACTCAACAACTACACTCCCTTGCACAATAAATGTCAAAATTTCAAGAGATGCTGCAAGAAGCCCGAGCCTCTAACAGAACTATAGAGGCATAGTTGAGTCAAACTAGACAACACTTATCTGAATAGATAAGAGAAGAGTGCCAAGCTAACACTCTTCCCAGAGACACAGAGTTGAATCCAAAAGAAGAGTGTCTGGCCCTTATTAGTACCAAGGAGGCTGAGCCTAAGATGGTACACACTCTTGAGGAGCTAAATGAAGAAGAGACTCAAGAAGAGGCTGGAAGCACACTATTACACGACCCTCTTATGGGAAGAAAGCCTGAAGTACCACACCCTCACAAGACCCAAAAGGAGACTAAGGATGAGCATTGCTCACAGTCCTTAGAAGACTCTAAAAAGATGCAAACCAATATTCTTTTTGCTGAGGTTTTGGAGCAATGGTCTCTCTCTACTAGAAGAAACCTCTCTGATACTGAGAGAGGCAAATTGGTGTTGAGGTTATAGAAGGATTACATGATTATCAAGGTCTTTAAACCTCCACTACCCCCTGACAAAGGAGGTACTTCCATGCAGAGTACAATACTGAAGCCTCCTCCCTTGGTGAAAACTCATACAGTTTCCCTAGACATCAAACTTAAGTTTGGTGTTAGGCAGTCATCACCCACCAAGGAGGAAGGTCCCAAGAGGAAGATGCATAGGGGATGGAGGAACAATACAACCCCTACCATAACAAGCAAGGAGAATCAAGCTCATCACACTAAAAGAAAGCTTGTTAAGAGGAATTCAAATCCGAGGGCACTAACCTCCTCCTCTTCTCCCATGGAGTCATTTTTGTTAACCAACTAGAAGAAGAGGAAGAAAGTCAACAATCAAGTGTCAAGCTAATGACATTAAAGAAGCGCTAGTTGGGAGGCAACCCAACCATGAGTAGAGTATTTATGTTCTTATTTCTTTTGTTTATTTTCATTTGAGTTTATTTTAGTTTATTTTTAGAGTTTTTCCTTACTTTTTAATGTTTGTGATCATGTGCAGTAGTTAGAACATAAATAGAAATAGTCAGAGCTGGAAACAGAACACTCTGAAGCATAGACCATGCTGGCGTTGAATGCCAGACAAGGGGACCAGAGTGGGCGTTCAACACCCATGAGGAGCAGCAAAGCTGGCATTGAACGCCAGCCAGGGAGCATGAAGCTGGTGTTGAATGCCAGCCGGGGACAGAGACCTAGCGTTGAACGCCAAGAAGGAGCACCCCAATGGGTGTTCAATGCCCTATAAGGAGCATCAAGCTGGCGTTGAACGCCAGCCAGGCGCAAGAGCTGGGCGTTCAACTTCCATAAGGGGGTAGGAAATTCGAATTCCCTAGCCTCTCAAGACCAGTGGGTCCCACAGAATCTCCACCTACCTCACCCTCTATCTCTCCCTTTTTCTTCTTCTTCTACTTTATTCTTCCCTTTGTGTTCTCATTCGCTCGAGGACGAGCAAAGTTCTTAAGTTTGGTGTTGCAAAAGCTTTGCTTTTTGACTTCTACCATCCTTAAGTATGGCAGCAAAGACTGGTGAAACCTCAAGGAAGAGGAAGGGAAAGGCACTTGCCTCCACTTCCCTCACCTCATTTCTCACCTATACAATTCAGCTGGAATTGTCATTGAAGCGGACAAGCCCATCACTAAAAGAAGGATGGAGCATGTTAGAGAGCCGGCACATGGACCACAGCAAGAGCATGTGGAGCCTCCTCAACAAGAAATCCCGGAGATGCCTCAAGGATGTATTTTCCTCCCCAAAAATTTTTTGGGGCCAATGGCATACCTCTCTAGGAGAGTTAAGCTCCAACATGGATCAACTAAGGATGGGACATCAAGAGCATTCCACCATCCTCTATGAAATAAGAGAAGATCAAAGAGCCATGAGGGAAGAGCAACAAAGGCAGAGGCGTGACATAGAAGAAATCAAGCAATCCATTGGATCCTCCAGAAGGAGTAGTAGCCGCCATCACTAAGGTGAATTCATTCCCTTAATTCGCTTTGCTTATATTATTTTTCTGTTTTCCATTTATTTTGTTTTATTGTCTGTTTCTAGTGCATGATCATCTTGAGACTAACTATATGCTTCCCGAACTATATGCTTGTGGTGTGAAGGTGTCAAGTGAAAAGTTTGAAACTGAGCAGTTAAAGTCATGATCCAAAGCAAAGAGTGTGCTTAAGAACTCTGGACACCGCTTTCTGGGGATTCTAGCAAAGCTGAATCAAAATCCTAAAGGGTTCACCCAGTTAAGTGTCTGTGGCATTTATGTATCCGATGGTAATACTGGAAAACAAAGCGCTTAGGGTCACGGCCAAGACTCTAAAGGTGTGTTCAAGTATAAAAAAGAACTAAACTAGGAGAGTGATGAGCGGATAATTTATATGCTTTTTGGCATTGTTTCTACATAGTTTTTAGTATGTTTTAGTTACTTTTATTATATTTATTAGTTTTTATGCAAAAATCACATTTCTAGAATTTACTATGAGTTTGTGTATTTTTCTATAATTTCAAGTATTTTCTGGCTGAAATTGAGGGACCTGAGCAAAAATCTGATTCAAAGGCTGAGAAAGGACTGCAGATGCTGTTGGATTCTGACCTCTCTGCACTCGAAGTGAATTTTTTGGAGCTACAGAAGCCCAATTGGCGCACTCTCAATTGCGTTGGAAAGCTAACATCTTGGGTTTTCCAGAAATATAGAATAGTCTATACTTTGCTCGATATTTGATAGCCCAAACTGGCATTCAAACGCCCATCAGAGACCCTTTTCTGGCGTAAAACACCAGAACTGGCACCAAAACTGGAGTTAAACGCCCAAACTAGCACCCAAGCTGGCGTTTAACTCCAAGAATGGCCTATGCACGTGAAAGCTTCAAAGTTCAGCCCAAGCACACACCAAGTGGGCCCCAGAAGTGGATTTCTGCACTATCTGCACTTAGTTACTTATTTTCTGTAATCTCTAGTAACTAGTTTAGTATAACTAGCAGTTTTTACTATTGTATTAGAGGATCTTTTGAGCTTTTTGATGATCTTTTGATCTTATGCCACTTTTCATGGGAGGCTGGCCATTCGGCCATGCCTAGACCTTTTTCTCTTATGTATTTTCTACGGTGGAGTTTCTATACCTCATAGATTAAGGTGCGGAACTCTGCTGTTCCTCATGAATTAATGCAAGTACTATTGTTTTTCTTTCAATTCACGCCTACTTTTTCTCCAAGATATACTCTCGTACTTAATTCAGTTAAGTCAGAATGAAGGGGTGACCCGTGACAATCACCTACTATCTTCATTACTCGCTTGGCCAAGATCCGCGTGCCTGACAACCACAAGCGGTCTACATGATGTTCAACGTAGTCATTGGATGACAGTCAGAATATATTCTCTTGGGTCTCTGATCTACGGACCGAGTCCGTGAGATCAGAACCTTCGTGGTATAGGCTAGAATCAATTGGCAGCATTCTTGAGATCCGGAAAGTCTAAACCTTGTCTGTGGTATTCCGAGTAGGATCTGGGCCGAGTAGGATCTGGGAAGGGATGACTGTGATGAGCTTCAAACTTGCGAATGTTGGGCACAGTGACAGTGTGTAAAAAGATAGAGAGATCCTATTCCAACGCTAGCGAGAACTGACAGATGATTAGCCGTGCGGTAGCTGTACATTGTATTTTTCATCCGAGACGAGAAATCCGACAGTTGATTAGCCGTGCAGAAACCGTACCTGGTATTTTTCATCCGAGAGGATCATACAGCTTGCCATGGAAGGGAGGACGCATGATTGGATGAAGACAATAGGAAAGTAGAGGTTCAGAGGCAATAAAGCATCTCCAAACGCTTATCTGAAATTCCCACCAATGAATTACATAAGTATCTTTATTTTAATTTTATGTTTTATTTATCTTTTAATTATCAAAACCTCATAACCATTTGAATCCATCTGACTAAGATCTACAAGATGACTGTAGCTTGCTTCAAGCCGACAATCTCCTTGGGATCGACCCTTACTCACGTAAGGTATTATTTGGACGAAAAATTTCTTATTAGTCATTAAAAATTCAAAAATAAAAAATATCTTTTTCTTATTTTACTCATAAATTTCGAAATTTTGAGTTGACTTGGTCAAAATTTTTTAAAATTTAGTTGTTTCTTGTTAGTCAAGTCAAAATTTCAATTTAAAAACTTTATCTTTTCAAATCTTTTTCAAAATCAAATCTTTTTCATTTTTCTTCTAAATAAATTTTCGAAATTCTCAAATAAATTTTCAAAATCTTTTTCTTAATTTTATTTCATATTTTTGAAAATCCTTGCTGCCAATTAATGTTTTGATTAAAAATTTTCAAGTTTGTTACTTTCTTGTTAAGAAAGGTTCAATCTTTGAATTCTAGAATCATATCTTTTAGTTTCTTGTTAGTCAAATCATTAACTTTAATTTTAAAAACCAAATCTTTTTAACTTTCTTTTCAATTCTTTTTCAAAATAAATTTTAATCATATCTTTTTAAATTTTTAATTTCAAAATCTTTTTCTAACTTCTTATTTTTTCAAAATTTATTTTCAAATCTTTTTCAAATAACTACTTGACTTGTGGGTTTTAATTTTAAAAAAGTTTACTATTTTTTATCTTTTTCAAAACCACCTAACTATTTCTCCACTTCTAATTTTCAAAAATCACTAAACACTTTTTCAAAAATCTTTTTAATTAACTAATTGTTTTAGTTTTTAATTTTATTGTATTTCTTTTTTCAAAATTTCAAAAATAATTTAATTAATTAAATAAAAATAAAAATATTTCTCTTTTCCCTCTTTTAAAAATTTGAATACTCTCTCTCTCTCTCATCTCTTTCTATTTATTTTATTTAAGTACTAACACTTGTCATCTAATAATTCGAACCCTCTCTCTCTGTGTTCGAATTCTTCTTCACCTCTCTCTACCTCATTCTTCTATTCTTCTATTCTTCTACTCACATAAAGGTATCTCTATACTGTGACATAGAGGATTCCTCTCCTTTTCTGTGCTCTTCTTTTTCATATGAGCAGGAATAGGGATAAAGACATCCTTGTTGAAGCTGATCCTGAACCTGAGAGGACTCTGAAGAGGAAGCTAAGAGAAGCTAAAGCATAACACTCTGGAGAGGACCTAACAGAAAATTTTGAAAAAGAAGCAGACATGGCAGCCGAACCCAACAACAATGGTGGAGATGCAAGGAAGATGCTTGGTGACTTTACTGCACCAACTTCCAAATTCTATGGAAGAAGCATCTCAATTCCCGCAATTGGAGCAAACAACTTTGAGCTTAAGCCTCAGTTAGTTTCTCCAATACAGCAGAATTGCAAATTTCATGAACTTCCATTGGAAGATCCTCATCAGTTCTTAGCTGAATTCTTGCAAATCTGTGACACTGTTAAGACCAATGGGGTTGATCCTGAGGTCTACAGACTTATGCTTTTCCCCTTTGTTGTAAGAGATAGAGCTAGGACATGGTTGGACTCACAACCTAGAGAAAGTCTGTACTCTTGGGAAAAGCTGGTCAATGCTTTCTTGGCCAAATTCTTTCCTCCTCAAAAGATGAGCAAGCTTAGAGTGGAAGTCCAAAACTTCAGACAGAAGGAAGGTGAATCTCTCTAAGAAGCTTGGAAAAGATATAAGCAATTGATCAGAAGGTGTCCTTCTGACATGCTTTCAGAATGGAGCATCTTATGTATATTCTATGATGGTCTGTCTGAATTGTCCAAGATGTCATTGGACCACTGGTGCACGAAATTGTGATCAATACTTCTCAAAACATAAACAATCCCTAGTAATGGCTCCAAAGACTTGGTGCTCAATACCATGGCATAAACACAACTTCGCACAACTAACCAGCAAGTGCACTGGGTCGTCCAAGTAATAAACCTTACGCGAGTAAGGGTCGATCCCACGGAGATTGGTGGTATGAAGCAAGCTATGGTCACCTTGTAAATCTCAGTCAGGCAGACTCAAATGGGTATAGTGGTAAACGAATAAAGCAATAAGATAAAGATAGAGATACTTATGCATATCATTGGTGAGAGCTTCAGATAAGCGTATGAAGATGCCTTCCCTTCCGTCTCTCTGCTTTCTTACTGTCTTCATCCAATCCTTCTTACTCCTTTCCATGGCAAGCTCGTGTAGGGTTTCACCGTTGTCAGTGGCTACCTCCCATCCTCTCATTGGAAATACGTCCCTGATGCTCTGTCACAGCATAGGCTATCCATCTGTCGGTTCTCAATCAGGCCGGAATAGAATCCAGTGATTCTTTTGCGTCTGTCACTAACGCCCCGCCCTCAGGAGTTTGAAGCACGTCACAGTCATTCAATCATTGAATCCTACTCAGAATACCACAGACAAGGTTAGACCTTCCGGATTCTCTTGAATGCCGCCATCAGTTCTTGCCTATACCACGAAGACTCCGATTAAAGAATCCAAGAGATATTCACTAAGCCTCGTATGCTTGTAGAACAAGAGTGGTTGTCAGTCACTTTGTTCATGAGTGAGAATGGTGATGATCCGTGACAATCATCACCTTCATCAAGTTGAAGAACAAGTGATATCTTGGATAAAGAACAAGCGGAATTGAATAGAAGAACAATAGTAATTGCATTAATACTCGAGATACAGCAGAGCTCCACACCTTAATCTATGGTGTGTAGAAACTCCACCGTTGAAAATACATAAGAACAAGGTCTAGGCATGGCCGAATGGCCAGCCTCCCAAACGATCTAAGATAGCATAAAACTCAAAGATAGCTACCCCCGATTCTTAGACATCAAATACAATAGTAAAAAGTCCTACTTATAGAGAACTAGTAGCCTAAGGTGTACAGAGATGAGTAAATGACATAAAAATCCACTTCCGGGCCCACTTGGTGTGTGCTTGGGCTGAGCAATGAAGCATTTTCGTGTAGAGACTTGTCTTGGAGTTAAACGCCAGCTTTGGTGCCAGTTTGGGCGTTTAACTCCCATTTAGGTGCCAGTTCCGGCGTTTAACGCTGGAATTTCTGTAGGTGACTTTGAACGCCGGTTTGGGCCATCAAATCTTGGCAAAGTATGGACTATCATATATTGCTGGAAAGCCCAGGATGTCTACTTTCCAACGCCGTTGAGAGCGCGCCAATTGGGCTTCTGTAGCTCCAGAAAATCCACTTCGAGTGCAGGGAGGTCAGAATCCAACAGCATCTGTAGTCCTTTTCAGTCTCTGGATCAGATTTTTGCTCAGAACCTTCAATTTCAGCCAGAAAATACCTGAAATCACAGAAAAACACACAAACTCATAGTAAAGTCCAGAAAAGTGAATTTTAACTAAAAACTAATAAAAATATACTAAAAACTAACTAGATCATACTAAAAACATACTAAAAACAATGCCAAAAAGTGTACAAATTATCCGCTCATCACAACACCAAACTTAAATTGTTGCTTGTCCCCAAGCAACTGAAGATCAAATAAGATAAAAAGAAGAGAGTATGCAATGAACTCCAAAATCATCTATGAAGATCAGTATTAATTAGATGAGCGGGGCTTTTAGCTTTTTGCCTCTGAATAGTTTTGGCATCTCATTTTATCCTTTGGAACTCAGAATGATTGGCTTCTTTAGGAACTCAGAATCCAGATAGTGTTATTGATTCTCCTAGTTAAGTATGATGATTCTTGAACACAGCTACTTTATTGAGTCTTGGCTGTGGCCCAAAGCACTCTGTCTTCCAGTATTACCACCGGATACATACATGCCACAGACACATAATTGGGTGAACCTTTTCAGATTGTGACTCAGCTTTGCTAAAGTCCCCAACTAGAGGTGTCCAGGGTTCTTAAGCACACTCTTATTGCCTTGGATCACAACTTTATTTCTTTCTTTTTCTTTTTCTTTCTTTTTTTTCGGTTTTTTTTTTCGTTTGCTTCTTCTTTTTTTTTTTTTTGTATTCACTGCTTTTTCTTGCTTCAAGAATCATTTTTTTTATGATTTTTCAGATCCTCAGTAACATGTCTCCTTTTTCATCATTCTTTCAAGAGCCAATATTCATGAACCACAAATTCAAAAGACATATGCACTGTTCAAGCATACATTCAGAGAACAAAAGTGTTGCCACCACATCAAAATAATTAAACTGTTATAAAATTCAAAATTCATGCAATTCTTTTCCTTTTCAATTAAGCACGTTTTTATTTAAGAAAGGTGATGGATTCATAGGACATTCATAACTTTAAGGCATAGACACTAAGACACTAATGATCACAAGACACAAACATGGATAAACATAAGCATAAAAATTCGAAAAACAGAAGAATAAAGAACAAGGAAATCAAGGAACGGGTCCACCTTAGTGATGGCGGCTCTTCCTTCCTCTTGAAGGTCCTATGGAGTGCTTGAGCTCCTCAATGTCTCTTCCTTGCCTTTGTTGCTCCTCTCTCATGATTCTTTGATCTTCTCTTATTTCATGGAGGAGAATGGAGTGTTCTTGGTGCTCCACCCTTAGTTGTCCCATGTTGGAACTCAATTCTCCTAGGGAGGTGTTTAGTTGCTCCCAATAGTTTTGTGGAGGAAAGTGCATCCCTTGAGGCATCTCAGGGATCTCATGATGAGAGGGGTCTCTTGTGTGCTCCATCCTTTTCTTGGTAATGGGCTTATCCTCATCAATGGTGATGTCTCCCTCTATGTCAACTCCAACTGAATAACAGAGGTGACAAATGAGGTGAGGAAAGGCTAACCTTGCTAAGGTAGAGGACTTATCCGCCACCTTGTAGAGTTCTTGGGCTATGACCTCATGAACTTCCACTTCTTCTCCAATCATGATGCTATGGATCATGATGGCCCGGTCTAAAGTAACTTCGGACCGGTTGCTAGTGGGAACGATTGAGCGTTGGATAAACTCCAACCATCCTCTAGCCACGGGTTTGAGGTCATGCCTTCTCAATTGAACCGGCTTGCCTCTTGAATCTCTCTTCCATTGTGCGCCCTCTTCACATATGATTGTGAGGACTTGGTCCAACCTTTGATCAAAGTTGACCCTTCTTGTGTAAGGATGTTCATCTCCTTGCATCATAGGCAAGTTGAACGCCACCCTCACACTTTCCGGACTAAAATCCAAGTATTTCCCCCGAACCATAGTAAGATAATTCTTTGGATCCGGGTTCACACTTTGATCATGGTTCTTGGTGATCCATGCATTGGCATAGAACTCTTGAACCATCAAGATTCCGACTTGTTGAATGGGGTTGGTAAGCACTTCCCAACCTCTTCTTCGGATCTCATGGCGGATCTCCGGATATTCACCCTTTTTGAGTGAAAAGGGGACATCGGGGATCACCTTCTTCAAGGCCACAACTTCATAGAAGTGGTCTTGATACACCCTTGAGATGAATCTATCCATCTCCCATGACTCGGAGGTGGAAGCTTTTGCTTTCCCTTTCCTCTTTCTAGAGGTTTCTCCGGCCTTGGATGCCATAATGGTTATGGAAAAACGAAAAAGCAATGCTTTTACCACACCAAACTTAAAATGTTTGCTCGTCCCCGAGCAAAAGAAGAAAGAAGAGAGTAGAAGAAGAAGAAATGAGGAAGAGGGAGATGGTGGTGTATTCGGCCAAAGATGGGGAGAAGTGTTGTTTAGGTTGTGTGAAGATGAAGGGGTTAAGAAGGGTTTATATAGGAGAGAGGGGAGATGAGGTTCGGCCATTATGGGTGGATTTGGGAGGGAAAGTGGTTTGAATTTGAAGGGTGAGGTTGGTGGGGTTTTATGAAGGATGGATGTGAGTGGTGAAGAGAAAGATGGGATTTGATAGGTGAAGGGTTTTTAGGGAAGAGGTGTTGAGGTGATTGGTGAATGGGGGAAGAAGAAAGAGAGTGGTGGTGGGGTCCTGTGGGGTCCACAGATCCTGTGGTGTCAAGGAAAAGTCATCCCTGCACCAAATGGCATCAAAATTCACGTTTTGAGCTATTGCTGGCGTTAAACGCCGGGCTGGTGCCCATTCCTGGCGTTTAACGCCAGGTTCTTGCCCTTTTCTGGCGTTTAACGCCAATCTGGTGCCCCTTTCTGGCGTTAAACGCCCAGAATGGTGCCAGACTGGGCGTTAAACGCCCAATTGCTAGGCTTACTGGCGTTTGAACGCCAGCAGCATCTTCCTCCAGGGTGTGCTGTTTTTCTTCCTGTTTTTCATTCTGTTATTGCTTTTTCAATTAATTTTGTGACTTCTTATGATCATCAACCTACAAAATAAAATAAAATAACAAAAGAAAATATGTAAAATATAATATTGGGTT
This sequence comes from Arachis stenosperma, assembly GCF_014773155.1. NCBI lineage: Eukaryota > Viridiplantae > Streptophyta > Magnoliopsida > Fabales > Fabaceae > Arachis > Arachis stenosperma. Next base: position 111,270,922 of record NC_080378.1, read on the forward strand.
GCCTCCCAACAAGCGCTTCTTTAATGTCAGTAGCTTGACAGAGGACTCTCATGGAGCCTCACAGATACTCAGAGCAATGTTGGAACCTCCCAACACCAAACTTAGAGTTTGAATGTGGGGGTTCAACACCAAACTTAGAGTTTGGTTGTGGCCTCCCAACACCAAACTTAGAGTTTGAATGTGGGGGCTCTTCTTGACTCTGATTTGAGAGAAGCTCTTCATGCTTCATCTCTATGGTGACAGAGGGATATCCTTGAGCCTTAAACACAAAGGATTCTCCATTCACTTGAATGATCAGTTCACCTCTATCAACATCAATCACAGCCTTTGCTGTGGCTAGAAAAGGTCTGCCAAGGATGATGGTTTCATCCATGCATTTCCCAGTCTCTAGGACTATGAAATCAGTAGGGATGTAATGGTCTTCAATCTTAACCAGAACATTCTCTACAAGTCCATAAGCTTGTTTTCTTGAGTTGTCTGCCATCTCTAGTGAGATTTTTGCAGCTTGTACCTCAAAGATCCTTAGCTTCTCCATTACTGAGAGAGGCATGAGGTTTACACTCGACCCTAAGTCACACAGAGCCTTCTTGAAGGTCATGGTGCCTATGGTACAAGGTATGGAATACTTCCCAGGGTCTTGTCTCTTTTGAGGTAATTTCTGCCTAGACAAGTCATCCAGTTCTTTGGTGAGCAAAGGAGGTTCATCCTCCCAAGTCTCATTTCCAAATAACTTGTCATTTAGCTTCATGATTGCTCCAAGGTATTTAGCAACTTGCTCTTCAGTGACATACTCATCCTCTTCAGAGGAAGAATACTCATCAGAGCTCATGAAAGGCAGAAGTAAGTCCAATGGAATCTCTATGGTCTCATTTTGAGTCCCAGATTCCCATGGTTCCTCATTGGGGAACTCATTGGAGGCTAGTGCACGCCCATTGAGGTCTTCCTCAGTGGCGTTCACTTCCTCCCCTTCCTCTCCAAATTCGGCCATATTGATGGCTTTGCACTCTCCTTTTGGATTTTCTTCTGTGTTGCTTGGAAGAGTACTTGGAGGGAGTTCAGTAACTTTCTTGCTCAGCTGTCCCACTTGTCCTTCCAAATTCCTAATGGAAGACCTTGTTTCAGTCATGAAACTTTGAGTGGTTTTGATTAGATCAGAGACCATGGTTGCTAAGTCAGAGGGGTTCTGCTTAGAATTCTCTGTCTGTTGCTGAGAAGATGATGGAAAAGGCTTGCCATTGCTAAACCTGTTTCTTCCACCATTGTTGTTGTTGAAACCTTGTTGAGGTCTCTCTTGATTCTTCCATGAGAGATTTGGGTGATTTCTCCATGAAGAATTATAGGTGTTACCATAGGGTTCTCCTAGGTAATTCACCTCTTCCACTGAAGGGTTCTCAGGATCATAAGTTTCTTCCTCAGATGAAGCATCCTTAGTACTGCCAGGTGCATGTTGCATTCCAGACAGACTTTGAGAAATCAAATTGACTTGTTGAGTCAATATTTTATTCTGAGCCAAAATGGCGTTCAGAGTATCAATCTCAAGAACTCCTTTCTTCTGACTTGTCCCATTGTTCACAGGATTTCTCTCAGAAGTGTACATGAATTGGTTATTTGCAACCATTTCAATGAGCTCTTGAGCTTTTGTAGGCGTCTTCTTCAGATGAAGAGATCCTCCAGCAGAGCTATCCAAGGACATCTTAGATAGTTCAGAGAGACCATCATAGAAAATACCTATGATGCTCCATTCAGAAAGCATGTCAGAAGGACATTTTCTGATCAATTGTTTGTATCTTTCCCAAGCTTCATAGAGGGATTCTCCATCCTTCTGTCTGAAGGTTTGGACTTCCACTCTAAGCTTACTCCATCTTTGTGGTGGAAAGAACTTTGCCAAGAAGGCATTGACTAGCTTTTCCCAAGAGTCCAGGCTTTCTTTAGGTTGAGAGTCCAACCATATTCTAGCTCTGTCTCTTACAGCAAAAGGGAATAGCATCAGTCTATAGACCTCAGGGTCTACCCCATTAGTCTTGACTGTGTCACAGATTTGTAAGAATTCAGCTAAGAACTGATGAGGATCTTCCATTGGAAGTCCATGGAACTTGCAATTCTGTTGCATTAGAGAAACTAATTGAGGTTAAGCTCAAAGTTGTTTGCTCCAATGGCAGGGATAGAGATGCTTCTCCCATAGAAGTCGGGAGTAGGTGCAGTAAAGTCACCCAGCACCTTCCTTGCATTGTTTGCATTATTGTTGTTTTCGGCTGCCATGTCTTGTTCTTCTTTGAAGAATTCGGTCAGGTCCTCTAAAGAGAGTTGTGCTTTGGCTTCTCTTAGCTTTCTCTTCAAGGTCCTTTCGGGTTCAGGGTCAGCTTCAACAAGAATGCCTTTGTCTCTGCTCCTGCTCATATGAAAGAGAAGAGAACAAGAAAATGTGGAATCTTCTATGTCACAGTATAGAGATTCCTTGAGGTGTCAGAGGAAAAGAGAAATAGAAAGAAGAAGGAGAAGAAGAATTCGAACTTTAATTAGATAAGATTCGAATTGTGCATTGAGAAGGAGTGGTACTCCATAAATAGAAGGATGTGAGAGGGAGGGAAGTATTTATTTATTTATTTTTTTTTCGAAAATTAATTAAAATATTTTGAAAACATTTTTGAAAACCACTAATTGATTTTCGAAATTAAAAGTAAGAAAGAAATCAAGTGATTTTTGAAAAAGATTTTGAAATTAGAACTTAAAAAGATTTGATTGAAACTATTTTGAAAAAGATGTGATTAAAAAGATATGATTGAGAAGATATGATTTGAAAACAATTTTTAAAAGGATATGATTTGAAAACAATTTTAAAAGATATGATTTTAAAATTAATGACTTGCCTAACAAGAAAAGATATGATTCAAACATTAAACCTTTCTCAACAGAAAAGGTAACAAATTTGAGATGTTCAATCAAATCATTAATTGTTAGTAAGTATCTTTGAAAAAGGAAAGAAATTGATTTTGAAAACATTTGATTGAAAAGATATGATTTGAAAAAGATTTGATTTTGAAAAACTTTGAAAACTTGAAAAAAAATTGATTTGAAAACAAAATCTTCCCCCTAGCACCATCCTGGCGTTAAACGCCCAGAATGGTATCCATTCTGGCGTTTAACGCCCAAATGCACCCTTTTGGGCGTTAAACGCCCAACCAGGTACCCTGGCTGGCGTTTAAACGCCAGTCTGTCTTCTTCACTGGGCATTTTCGAATGCTCAGCTTTTTCTGTGTAATTCCTCTGCAGTATGTCCTGAATCTTCAATTCTTTGTATTATTGACTTGAAAAGACACAAATTAAAAATATTTTTGGATTTTTAATAATCAAAATGCAACAAGAATCAAATAACAATGCATGCAAGACACCAAACTTAGCAGTTTGTATACTACTGACACTATATGAGACACATAAACACTCAAGTCAAAAGAATTCAAAGATCAGAGTAAGAAATCATCAAGAATTACTTGAAGATCCTTAAGACACATGAATGAATGCATGCAATTGACACCAAACTTAAGATGAGACTCTAGACTCAAACAAGGAACATCAAATATTTTTGGTTTTTAAAAATTTTTTTTTTGTGCTTTTTCGAAAATTATATGAAAATAGAAAATGAAGGTTTCAGAATTCTCAATTTGAATTCCAGGAATCATTGCAATGCTAGTCTAAGACTCCGGTCCAGGAATTAGACATGGCTTCACAGCCAGCCAAGCTTCCAAAGAAAGCTTCGGTCCAAAACACTAGACATGGCCAATGGCCAGCCAAGCCTTAGCAGATCATTGCTCCAATAGCAAGATTGATAGAGATCAACAAGCTATTGTGATGATTAGTTGAAACCTCGGTCCAATAAGATTAGACATGGCTTCTCAGCCAGCCAGATTTCAACAGATCATCATGAAACACTAGAATTCATTCTTAAGAACTCTGAAGAAAAGAAAAAAATACCTAATCTAAGCAACAAGATGAACCGTCAGTTGTCCATACACAAGAACAATCCCCGGCAACGGCGCCAAAAACTTGGTGCACGAAATTGTGATCAATACTTCTCAAAACATAAACAATCCCTAGTAATGGCTCCAAAGACTTGGTGCTCAATACCATGGCATAAACACAACTTCGCACAACTAACCAGCAAGTGCACTGGGTCGTCCAAGTAATAAACCTTACGCGAGTAAGGGTCGATCCCACGGAGATTGGTGGTATGAAGCAAGCTATGGTCACCTTGTAAATCTCAGTCAGGCAGACTCAAATGGGTATAGTGGTAAACGAATAAAGCAATAAGATAAAGATAGAGATACTTATGCATATCATTGGTGAGAGCTTCAGATAAGCGTATGAAGATGCCTTCCCTTCCGTCTCTCTGCTTTCTTACTGTCTTCATCCAATCCTTCTTACTCCTTTCCATGGCAAGCTCGTGTAGGGTTTCACCGTTGTCAGTGGCTACCTCCCATCCTCTCATTGGAAATACGTCCCTGATGCTCTGTCACAGCATAGGTTATCCATCTGTCGGTTCTCAATCAGGCCGGAATAGAATCCAGTGATTCTTTTGCGTCTGTCACTAACGCCCCGCCCTCAGGAGTTTGAAGCACGTCACAGTCATTCAATCATTGAATCCTACTCAGAATACCACAGACAAGGTTAGACCTTCCGGATTCTCTTGAATGCCGCCATCAGTTCTTGCCTATACCACAAAGACTCCGATTAAAGAATCCAAGAGATATTCACTAAGCCTCGTATGCTTGTAGAACAAGAGTGGTTGTCAGTCACTTTGTTCATGAGTGAGAATGGTGATGATCCGTGACAATCATCACCTTCATCAAGTTGAAGAACAAGTGATATCTTGGATAAAGAACAAGCGGAATTGAATAGAAGAACAATAGTAATTGCATTAATACTCGAGATACAGCAGAGCTCCACACCTTAATCTATGGTGTGTAGAAACTCCACCGTTGAAAATACATAAGAACAAGGTCTAGGCATGGCCGAATGGCCAGCCTCCCAAACGATCTAAGATAGCATAAAACTCAAAGATAGCTACCCCCGATTCTTAGACATCAAATACAATAGTAAAAAGTCCTACTTATAGAGAACTAGTAGCCTAAGGTGTACAGAGATGAGTAAATGACATAAAAATCCACTTCCGGGCCCACTTGGTGTGTGCTTGGGCTGAGAAATGAAGCATTTTTGTGTAGAGACTTGTCTTGGAGTTAAACGCCAGCTTTGGTGCCAGTTTGGGCGTTTAACTCCCATTTAGGTGCCAGTTCCGGCGTTTAACGCTGGAATTTCTTAAGGTGACTTTGAACGCCGGTTTGGGCCATCAAATCTTGGGCAAAGTATGGACTATCATATATTGCTGGAAAGCCCAGGATGTCTACTTTCCAACGCCGTTGAGAACGCGCCAATTGGGCTTCTGTAGCTCCAGAAAATCCACTTCGAGTGCAGGGAGGTCAGAATCCAACAGCATCTGCAGTCCTTTTCAGTCTCTGGATCAGATTTTTGCTCAGAACCTTCAATTTCAGCCAGAAAATACCTGAAATCACAGAAAAACACACAAACTCATAGTAAAGTCCAGAAAAGTGAATTTTAACTAAAAACTAATAAAAATATACTAAAAACTAACTAGATCATACTAAAAACATACTAAAAACAATGCCAAAAAGTGTACAAATTATCCGCTCATCAACCACTCTGCTGGTGGATATCTTCACCTGAAGAAAACACTTGCAGAAGCCCAGGAACTCATTGAGATGGTTGCAAATAACCAGTTCATGTATACTTCTGAAAGAAATCCTGTGAATAATGGGATGACTCAGAAGAAAGGAGTTCTTGAGATTGATACTCTGAATGCCATATTGGCTCAGAATAAAATATTGAATCAGCAAGTCAATATGATTTCTCAGAATCTGACTAGAATGCAAGCTACATCTGGCAGTAATAAAGAAGCCTCCTCTGAAGAAGAAGCTTATGACCTTGAGAATCCTGCAATAGAAGAGGTGAATTACATGGGAGAATCCTATGGAAACACCTATAATTCTTCATGGAGAAATCATCCAAATTTCTCATGGAAGGATCAACAGAAGCCTCAACAAGGCTTCAATAATAATAATGGTGGGAGAAATCGGTTTGGTAATAGCAAACCTTTTCCATTATCTTCTCAGCAACAAACAGAGAATTCTGAGCAGAGCCTCTCTGGCTTAGCAACCATAGCCTCTGATCTATCTAAGACCATTCTCAGTTTCATGACTGAAACAAGGTCATCCATCAGAAATTTGGAGGCATAAGTGGGTCAGCTGAGTAAAAGAGTTACTGAAACTTCTCCTTGTACTCTCCCAAGCAATACAGAAGAGAATCTAAAAAGAGAGTGCAAGGTCATAACTATATCCAAAGTGGCCGAACCTGGAGAGAGTAAAAAGACAATAATTTCCAGTGAGGACGACCTCAATGGACGTCCACTGACCACTAAGAAGTTCCCTAATGATGAACCAAAGGTATCTGTGGCTCATACAGAGACCATAAAGATTCCACTGAACTTACTGTTGCCATTCATGAGCTCTAATGTGTATTCTTCCTCTGAAGAGGATGAAGATATTGTTGAAGAGCAAGTTGCTCGGTAAGTAGGAGCAATCATGAAGTTGAATGCCAAGTTATTTGGTAATGAGACTTAGGAGGATGAACCTCCATTGCTCATCAATGAACTGAATGCCTTGGTTCAGCAGAAATTACCTCAGAAGAAATCGGACCCCGGAAGGTTCTTAATACCTTGTACCATAGACACCATGACCTTTAAGAAGCCTCTGTGTGACCTGGGGTCAGGTATAAACCTCATGCCACTCTCTATAATGGAGAAACTGGGGATCTTTGAGGTACAAGCTGCAAGAATCTCACTAGAGATGGCAGACAAATCAATGAAATAGGCTTATGGACTTGTAGAGGATGTCTTAGTGAAGGTTGAAGGCCTTTACATCCCTACTGACTTCATAATCCTAGACACTAAGAAGGATGAGGATGAATACATCATCCTTGGAAGATCCTTCTGATGAGCGGATAATTTGTACGCTTTTTGGCATTGTTTTTAGTATGTTTTTAGTATGATCTAGTTAGTTTTTAGTATATTTTTATTAGTTTTTAGTTAAAATTCACTTTTCTGGACTTTACTATGAGTTTGTGTGTTTTTCTGTGATTTCAGGTATTTTCAGGCTGAAATTGAGGGACCTGAGCAAAAATCTGATTCAGAGACTGAAAAGGACTGCAGATGCTGTTGGATTCTGACCTCCCTGCACTCGAAGAGGATTTTCTGGAGCTACAGAAGCCCAATTGGCGCGCTCTCAACGGCGTTGGAAAGTAGACATCCTGGGCTTTCCAGCAATATATGATAGTTCATACTTTGCCCAAGATTTGATGGCCCAAATCGGCGTTCAAAGTCACCTTCAGAATTCCCAGCGTTAAACGCCGGAACTGGCACCAAAATAGGAGTTAAACGCCCAAACTGGCACAAAAGCTGGCGTTTAACTCCAAGAAGAGTCTCTACACGAAAATGCTTCAATGCTCAGCCCAAGCACACACCAAGTGGGCCCGGAAGTAGATTTTTATGTCATTTACTCATCTCTGTACACCCTAGGCTACTAGTTCTCTATATATAGGACCTTTTGCTATTGTATTTTACATCTTGGGATCTTAGATCATCTTTAGGTCTTTGAATCCTTTGATCACTGGGGGCTGGCCTCACGGCCATGCCTAGACCTTGTTCTTATGTATTTTCAACGGTGGAGTTTCTACACACCATAGATTAAGGTGTGGAGCTCTGCTGTACCTCGAGTATTAATGCAATTACTATTGTTCTTCTATTCAATTCCGCTTGTTCTTGTTCCAAGATATCACTTGTTCTTCAACTTGATGAATGTGATGATCCGTGACACTCATCATCATTCTCACCTATGAACGTGTGACTGACAACCACCTCCGTTCTACCTTAGATTGGGTGAATATCTCTTGGATTCCTGATACACGATGCATGGTTGATCGCCTGACAACCGAGCGCTCGCCTGAAAAACGAGCCAGCCATTCCGTGAGATCAGAGTCTTCGTGGTATAGGCAAGAACTGATGGCGGCATTCAAGAGAATCCGGAAGGTCTAACCTTGTCTGTGGTATTCTGAGTAGGATTCAATGATTGAATGACTGTGACGTGCTTCAAACTCCTGAGGGCGGGGCGTTAGTGACAGACGCAAAAGAATCACTGGATTCTATTCCGGCCTGATTGAGAACCGACAGATGGATAGCCGTGTGGTGCACGAAATTGTGATCACTACTTTTACACAAAACAATCCCCGGTAATGAATCCAAAAACTTGGTGCTCAATACCATGGCATAAACACAACTTCGCACAACTAACCAGCAAGTGCACTGGGTCGTCCAAGTAATACCTTACGTGAGTAAGGGTCGATCCCACGGAGATTGTTGGTATGAAGCAAGCTATGGTCACCTTGTAAATCTTAGTCAGGCAGACTCAATTGGGTATAGATGATGAATGAATAAAACATAAAGGTAAAGATAGAGATACTTATGTATATCATTGGTGAGAGCTTCAGATAAGTGTATGAAGATGCCTTCCCTTCCGTCTCTCTGCTTTCCTACTGTCTTCATCCAATCCTTCTTACTCCTTTCCATGGCAAGCTTATGCAAGGGTTTCACCGTTGTCAGTGGCTACCTCCCATCCTCTCAGTGAAAATGTTCCTATGCTCTGTCACAGCATATGGCTAATCAGCTGTCGGTTCTCGGTCAGGCCGGAATAGAATCCATTGACTCTTTTGCGTCTGTCACTAACGCCCCGCCTGCTAGGAGTTTGAAGCACGTCACAGTCATTCAATCATTGAATCCTACTCAGAATACCACAGACAAGGTTAGACCTTTCGGATTCTCTTGAATGCTGCCATCAGTTCTCGCCTATACCACGAAAACTCTGATCTCACGGAATGGCTGGCTCGTTTGTCAGGCGAGCACTCGGTTGTCAGGCGATCAACCATGCATCGTGTATCAGGAATCCAAGAGATAAACACTAGAGCCTTGGTTGCTTGTAGAACAGAGTGGTTGTCAGTCACTTTGTTCATAAGTGAGAATGATGATGAGTGTCACGGATCATCACATTCATCAAGTTGAAGAACAAGTGATATCTTGGACAAAGAACAAGCGGAATTGAATAGAAGAACAATAGTAATTGCATTAATACTCGAGGTACAGCAGAGCTCCACACCTTAATCTATGGTGTGTAGAAACTCCACCGTTGAAAATACATAAGAACAGGGTCTAGGCATGGCCGAATGGCCAGCCTCCCAAGGTGAGTTCAATCATAAAAACATGATCAAAAAGCTAGATGTCCGAAGATGAAAATACAATAGTAAAAGGTCCTACTTATAGAAAACTAGTAGCCTAGGGTGTACAGAGATGAGTAAATGACATAAAAATCCACTTCCGGGCCCACTTGGTGTGTGCTTGGGCTGAGTGATGAGCGGATATTTTATACGCTTTTTGGGGGTAATTTCTTGTAGATTTTAGTATGTTTTAATTAGTTTTTAATAGAATTTTATTAGTTTTTAAGCAAAAATTATATTTCTGGACTTTACTATGAGTGTGTGTATTTTTCTGTGATTTCAGGTATTTTCTGGCTGAAATTGAGGGAGCTGAGCAAAAATCTGACTTAGGCTGAAAAAAGGACTGCTGATGCTGTTGGATCCTGACCTCCCTGCACTCGAAATGGATTTTCTGGAGCTACAGGAGTTCAATTGGCGCGCTCTCAACGGCGTTGGAAAGTAGACATCCAGGGCTTTCCAGCAATATATAATAGTCCATACTTTGCGCAAGGATAGACGACGTAACTTGGCGTTGAACGCCAAGTACATGCTGCTGTCTGGAGTTAAACGCCAGAAAAACGTCATGATCCGGAGTTGAACGCCCAAAACACGTCATAACCTGGAGTTTGACGCCAAGAAAGGTCTTTACACGTGGAAAGCTTTAGTCTCAGCCCCAGCACACACCAAGTGGGCCCCAGAAGTGGATTTCTGCACCAATTATCTTAGTTTATTCATTTTCTGTAAACCTAGGTTACTAGTTTACTATTTAAACAACTTTTACAGACTTATCTTGTACCTCATGACATTTTCAGATCTGAATTACATACTTTGTGACGGCATGAGTCTCTAAACTCCATTGTTGGGGGTGAGGAGCTCTGCAGCGTCTCGATGATTTAATACAATTCCTTTGTTTTCCATTCAAACACGCTTGTTCTTATCTAAGATGTTTATTCGTGCTTAATTGTGAAGAAGGTGATGATCCGTGACACTCATCACCTTCCTCAATCCATGAACGTGTGCCTGACAACCACCTCCGTTCTATATCAGACTGAATGAATATCTCTTAGATTCCTCAACAGAATCTTCGTGGTATAAGCCAGATTGATGGCGGCATTCATGAGAATCCGGAAAGTCTAAACCTTGTCTGTGGTATTCCGAGTAGGATTCCGGGATTGAATGACTGTGACGTGCTTCAAACTCCTGAAGGCTGGGCGTTAGTGACAGACGCAAAAGAATCAATGGATTCTATTCCAACCTGATTGAGAACCGACAGATGATTAGCCGTGCTGTGACAGAGCATAGGAACGTTTTCACTGAGAGGATGGGAAGTAGCCACTGACAACGGTGACACCCTACACAGAGCTGCCATGGAAGGAACCTGCGTGTGAGAAGGGGATTTCAAGAAAGAGTTGAAGTTCAAAGGACAAAGCATCTCCAAAACTCCAACATATTCTCCATTACTGCACAACAAGTAACGCTAGTATTTCTTTATTATTCCAACTTACAATTTTAAGTAGTTTGTAGTTTGGCTTTTTACAAGTAAAATCCAATTAACCTTATTGGCATCCTGACTAAGACAAATAAAATAAGTATTGATTGCTTCAAGCCAATAATCTCCGTGGGATCGACCCTTACTCACGTAAGGTATTACTTGGACGACCCAGTGCACTTGCCGGTTAGTTGAACGAAGTTGATCTTGGACCAGACTCTATTATCATATTCTATAAAGAGATACAATTTCGTCCACCAAGTTTTTGGCGCCGTTGCCGGGGATTATTGAGTTTGGACAATTGAAGGCTTATTTTATTTCTTAGATTAGGAATAATTTATTTTTATTTTTGTTCTTATTCTTATAGAGTCATTAAATCTTGATAGGATAGTTTCTTTTCAAAAATTTCTTTTCAAAATTTATTATTTTTTTTTCTTAATTAATTGCTAATTTTCGTGAGTTTTAGTGTCTTGTTCTAAGTTTGGTGTCAATTGCATATCTCATATTTTTCTTTAAAAATTTCGAATTGTGATTTTTGTTCTTCATTAATCTTCAAGTTGTTCTTGCTTACTTTTCTTGTTTGATCTTGAGTTTTTCTTGCTTTGTGTCTTTTCTTGTTTCACTTGTGTTCCTTTTAAAGCACCAATTGGAATATCTGCATCAAGTGTCATATTTATTCCCAATTGGCTAAAGCATTGGCTTATATTCTTGAAAAGGGAGCACCAGTACTTTTGAAAATCTTTTTCAAAAATAATTTTTCTTAATTTAATCTTGTGCCAAACTTTAAGTTTGGTGTTTTCTTGTTAATCTTTCTTTAATTTTCGAAAAACTTGTCTTGATTTTCTAAAAATTTTAAGTTTGGTGTTCTTTCTTGTGTTCTTGGTGTTCTTGTGAATCTTCAAAGTGTTCTTGAGTTTTTCTTGTGTCTTGATCTTAAAATTTTTAAGTTTGGTGTTCCTTGGTGTTTTCCCTCCAAAAATTTTCGAAAATAAGGAACACTAGATCTAAAAATTTTAAATCTTGTGTCTTTTGTGTGTTTTTCTCTTTCATCATAAAATTCAAAATTCAAAAAATTTTTATTTTCTAACCAATTTTAAAACTACTTTTTCGAAATTTTTAATATAAAATTCTATTTTCAATTTCAATTTTTTTTTTCGAAAAAAATAAATAAATAAATAAATAAATAATTTTCCTTCACAAAATATCTTCAAAATATTTTTATATCTATATCCCATTTTTTGTTATTCCATTACTATAAAATAAATAATTCTCAACATATAAATTCTCAACTTGTATTCAATATGGAAGCAAGTGGGAATGAACAGTCCAAGAGGACTTTGGGGTCATATGCTAACCCCACTACTGCTTCATATGGGAGTAGTATCTGTATACCCTCCATTGGAGTTAGTAGCTTTGAGCTGAATCCTCAGCTCATTATCATGGTGCAGCAAAACTGCCAGTATTCTGGTCTTCCACATGAAGAACCCACAGAGTTTCTGGCACAATTTCTGCAAATTGCTGATACAGTACATGATAAGGAAGTGGATCAGGATGTCTACAGACTATTACTGTTTCCATTTGCTGTAAAAGATCAAGCTAAGAGGTGGTTAAATAACCAGCCTAAGAACAGCATAAAAACATGGAAACAGCTGTCAGAAAAATTCCTGAATCACTATTTCCCTCCCAAACGGATGACACAGCTAAGGCTAAGCATCCAAGGCTTCAAACAAGGAGATAATGAATCTCTTTATGATGCCTGGGAGAGATACAGAGAGATGCTAAGAAAATGCCCCTCTGAAATGTTTTCAGAATGGGTGCAACTAGACATCTTCTACTATGGGCTTACAGAAAAAGCTCAGATTTCTCTAGACCACTCAGCTGGTGGATCTATACACATGAGAAAGACAATTGAAGAAGCTCAAGAGCTTATTGATACAGTTGCCAGAAATCAGCATCTGTACCTAAGCAGTGAATCCTCTATGAAAGAAGAAGCTAAAACAGTAACTGCAGAACTCAGTCCAGTGGATCAGGCTAATGAATTCAATCAGCAATTAGATTTTCTAACTCAGCAACTAGCCGAATTCAAGGAAATATTACAAGAAACAAGAATGGCTAACAGGAACATGGAAGTGCAATTAAAGCAGACAGAAAAGCAACTGTCAAAACAAATAACAGAAGAATGCCAAGCAGTTCAATTAAGAAGTGGGAAAACATTAAATACCTCACTTCAAAGCAGCAGGAAACCAAGAAATGAACAAGAGGATACTAAAAATCCCTCTGAGGACAATCAGAGCCCAGAGAGGAATGATGCTGGCGCTGAACGCCCAGCCCATGCTCATTCCTGGCATTCAACGCCAGAAACAAGCATGGATCTGGCGTTGAACGCCCAAAAGGGACATGGTTCCGGCGTTCAAACGCCAGTAACAAACAAGGAGATGGCGTCTAACGCCACTCCAGCTTCCACTCCTAGCATTCAAATGCCAGTGGGTGATCAGTCACATACAAGTGCTGACCTTTCTAAAAAGGCTTCCCAACCCACTTCTGTAGGTAATAAACCTGCAGCAACTAAGGTTGAGGAATACAAAGCCAAAATGCCTTATCCTCAAAAACTCCGCCAAGCGGAACAGGATAAGCAATTTGCCCGCTTTGCAGACTATCTCAGGACTCTTGAAATAAAGATTCCGTTTGCAGAAGCACTTGAGCAAATACCTTCTTATGCTAAGTTCATGAAAGAAATCTTAAGTCATAAGAAGGATTGAAGGGAAACTGAAAAAGTCTACCTCACTGAAGAATGCAGTGCAGTCATTCTGAAAAGCTTACCTGAGAAGCTTAAAGATCCTGGGAGCTTTATGATACCATGCACATTAGAGGGTAATTGTACCAAGCAAGCTTTATGTGATCTTGGAGCAAGTATCAACTTAATACCTGCATCTACTATCAGAAAGCTTGGTTTAACTGAAGAAATTAAACCAACCAGGATATGTCTTCAACTTGCTGATGGCTCCATTAAGTACCCATCAGGCGTGATTGAAGACATGATTGTCAAGGTTGGGCCATTCGCCTTTCCTACTGACTTTGTGGTGCTGGAAATGGAGGAGCACAAGAGTGCAACTCTCATTCTAGGAAGACCTTTCCTAGCAACTGGCCGAACTCTCATTGATGTCCAAAAAGGGGAAGTAACCTTGAGAGTCAATGAGGAGGAGTTCAAGTTGAATGTTGTCAAAGCAATGCAACATCCAGACACCCCAAATGACTGCATGAGTGTTGATATTATTGACTCTCTGGTAAGAGAGGTCAATATGGCTGAGAGTCCCGAATCAGAGCTAGAGGACATCTTTAAAGACGTCCAGCCTGATCTGGAGGAGTCAGAGAAAATAGTGGAACCTCTGAAAATCCCTCAGGAAGAGGAGAAACCTCCTAAACCCGAGCTCAAGCCATTACCACCTTCCCTAAAATATGCATTTCTGGGAGAAGGTGATACCTTTCCTGTAATCATAAGCTCTACCTTAGAGCCACAGGAAGAGGAAGCACTAATTCAAGTGCTAAGGACACACAAGACAGCTCTTGGGTGGTCCATTAGTGATCTTAAGGGCATTAGCCCAGCTAGATGCATGCACAAGATCTTACTGGAGGGTGACGCCAAACCAGTGGTTCAACCACAAAGGCGGCTGAACCCAGCCATGAAAGAGGTGGTGCAAAAGGAGGTCACTAAATTACTAGAGGCTGGGATCATTTATCCTATTTCTGACAGCCCCTGGGTGAGCCCTGTCCAAGTCGTCCCTAAGAAAGGTGGCATGACAGTGGTTCATAATGAAAAAAATGAACTGGTTCCTACAAGAACAGTTACTGGGTGGCGTATGTGTATTGATTACAGAAGGCTCAATACAGCCACCAGAAAGGATCATTTTCCTTTACCATTCATAGACCAGATGCTAGAAAGACTAGCAGGTCATGAATACTACTGCTTCCTGGATGGATATTCAGGTTATAATCAAATTGCAGTAGATCCCCAGGATCAGGAGAAAACGGCATTCACATGCCCATCTGGAGTATTTGCATACAGAAGGATGCCATTTGGCCTGTGCAATGCACCTGCAACCTTTCAGAGGTGCATGCTATCCATTTTCTCTGATATGGTGGAAAAATTTCTGGAAGTCTTCATGGATGACTTTTCAGTATTTGGGGACTCATTCAGCTCCTGCCTTAACCATTTAGAACTTGTTCTGAAAAGATGCCAAGAGACTAACCTGGTTTTAAACTGGGAAAAATGTCACTTTATGGTGACTGAAGGAATTGTCCTTGGGCACAAAATTTCGAACAAAGGAATAGAGGTGGACCAAGCTAAGGTAGAAGTAATTGAAAAATTGCCACCACCTGCTAATGTTAAGGCAATCAGAAGCTTTCTGGGGCATGCAGGATTCTATAGGAGGTTTATAAAGGATTTTTCAAAGATCGCCAAACCTCTGAGCAACCTGCTAGCTGCTGACACGCCATTTATCTTTGATAAAGAGTGTTTGCAGGCATTTGAGACCCTGAAAGCTAAATTGGTCTCAGCACCAATCATCTCTGCACCAAACTGGACATTACCATTTGAATTAATGTGTGATGCCAGTGACCATGCCATTGGTGCAGTATTGGGACAAAGGCATGACAAGCTTCTGCACGTCATTTACTATGCCAGCCGTGTTTTAAATGACGCACAGAAGAATTACACAACCACAGAAAAAGAACTACTTGCAGTAGTCTACGCCATTGATAAGTTCAGATCCTATTTAGTAGGATCAAAGGTGATTGTGTATACTGATCATGCTGCTCTTAAATATCTACTCACAAAGCAGGATTCAAAACCCAGACTTATAAGATGGGTGTTGCTTCTGCAAGAGTTTGATATAGAAATAAGAGACAGAAAAGGGACAGAGAATCAGGTAGTAGACCACCTGTCCCGAATAGAACCAGTAGAAGGGGCGTCCCTCCCTCTCACTGAGATCTCTGAAACCTTTCCAGATGAGCAACTCTTTGCCATCCAGGAAGTGCCATGGTTTGCAGACATTGCAAACTACAAGGCAGTGAGATTCATACCCAAAGAGTACAGTAGGATGCAATCAAAGAAATTAATCACAGATGCAAAGTACTATCTTTGGGATGAACCATATCTCTTTAAGAGATGTGCAGACGGAATAATCCGTAGATGTGTGCCTAAAGAGGAAGCACAGAAGATCCTTTGGCATTGCCATGGATCACAGTATGGAGGACATTTTGGAAGTGAGCGAACAGCCACAAGAGTCCTCCAAAGTGGCTTCTACTGGCCTACTCTCTATAAAGATTCCCGAGCATTTGTGCTTAATTGTGACAGTTGCCAAAGATCAGGCAACCTACCTCACAGTTATGCCATGCCTCAACAAGGAATCTTGGAGATTGAGTTGTTTGATGTATGGGGTATTGACTTCATGGGACCTTTCCCACCATCATACTCAAACACTTATATTCTGGTGGCAGTGGATTATGTATCCAAATGGGTGGAGGCTATTGCAACACCCACCAATGACACTAAAACAGTGTTAAAATTCCTCCAGAAACACATCTTCAGCAGATTTGGTGTCCCTAGAGTGTTAATCAGTGATGGGGGCACTCATTTATGTAATAAACAGCTTTACTCTGCTCTGGTACGTTATGGAGTCAACCACAGGGTGGCTACTCCATATCATCCACAAACTAATGGGCAAGCTGAGGTCTCAAATAGAGAACTCAAAAGAATCCTGGAACGGACTGTAATTAACCGTAGAAAGGATTGGGCAAGAAGCTTGGATGATGCTCTCTGGGCATACAGAACAGCATTTAAGACCCCTATAGGGACCTCTCCATACCAGCTTGTGTATGGAAAGGCGTGTCACTTGCCAGTGGAACTGGAACACAAGACCTACTGGGCAACCAGATTCCTGAACCTTGATGCCAAGTTAGCTGGAGAAAGACGATTGCTCCAGTTAAATGAGCTAGAGGAATTTAGACTCAATGCTTTCGAAAATGCAAAGATTTACAAAGAGAAAGCAAAAAGATGGCATGATAAGAAATTGTCATCCAGAGTCTTTGAGCCAGGACAGAAAGTTCTGTTATTTAATTCAAGGCTCAAATTATTCCCCGGGAAATTAAAGTCCCGGTGGAGAGGTCCATATGTCATTACAAACGTATCACCATATGGATACATAGAGCTTCAGGATAATGACTCTAACAAAAAGTTCATTGTTAATGGACAAAGAGTCAAACATTATCTTGAAGGCAATTTTGAGCAAGAATGCTCAAAACTGAGACTTAATTAAAACTCAGTGATAGTCCAGCTAATGACATTAAAGAAGCGCTTGCTGGGAGGCAACCCAGCCATTTACAAAGTCTCTCTACTAATTAAATAAATTTTCTTTCTTTACAGGTTTAAGTTCAAGTATCTTCAAAGGTGAAATAACAAATTGGTTGAAGTCACAGAGTTACAGGGAAATTTGGAAGCTCACTGGCATAAAAAAGCCAGTAAGAAACACTTTGGGCGTTAAACGCCCAAAAGAAGCACCCAC
Source organism: Arachis stenosperma (assembly GCF_014773155.1). Classification (NCBI taxonomy): domain Eukaryota; kingdom Viridiplantae; phylum Streptophyta; class Magnoliopsida; order Fabales; family Fabaceae; genus Arachis; species Arachis stenosperma. The sequence continues at coordinate 111,288,340 of NC_080378.1, forward strand.
TGGGCGTTTAACGCCAGTAAGGGTAGCTATCTGGGCGTTAAACGCCAGAAAGGAGCATCTTCTGGGCGTTAAACGCCAGAAAGATGCACCTTCTGGGCGTTTAACGCCAATCTGCTAGCATTCTGGGCGTTTAGAAAAACGCCCAGTAAAGAAGGACTTCCTGGCGTTCAACGCCAGAAAGAAGCATCACATGGGCGTTGAACGCCCAGGAGAAGCAACATGTGGGCGTTAAACGCCCAAACCATGCATCATGTGGGCGTTTAACGCCAGGATGGTGGGAGGAGGTACAATTTCGTTTTTCTTCATATTTTTTTAAATTTTTTATGTTTCAATTCATGATTTCTTGCATAAACATATTCCAAATTATTATTTTCAATTCCAAAAGTTTTGATCCTAATTTCTAAAATCCAATTTTACAAATGTTTTAGATATATCTTAACCCAAAAAAACAAATGGCTTTCAAATTCAATCCATCATCTTTTCAAATTTGTTTTCAAAACTTAATTATTTCTTTTAAAATCTTTTTCAAAAGTAAATTTAAAATTTTATCTTTTAAATTATTATTCATATCTTTGTTTTTAAATTATATCTTTTTTCTGATCATATCTTTTAAAAAATCATATCTTCTATCTTATCTCTCTCTTATTTTTCGAAAATTTCCCACCCCCTCCCTATATCTTGTGTTCGGCGCCCTCCTCACCATCACCATTCCATACTGCTCTCCTCCTATCCCTCTTCTTTCTTCTCTTTTTGCTTGAGGACAAGCAAAGCTCTAAGTTTGGTGTGTTTTACCCGTGATCACAAAAACTATTGTGTCTCTTGATCATGGCTCCTAAAGGGAAACAACCCAACCCAAAAGGCAAGAAAGAAAGTACTCCAAAGCCACTTTGGAATCAAGGGAAGTTCTTAACTAAAGAACATGCAGACCATTACTATAAGATAATGAGTCACAGATCGGTGATCCCGGAAGTCAGATTTGATCTGAAAGAAGATGAATATCCGGAGATCCAAGAGCAAATCCGAAACAGGCATTGGGAAATTCTGGCCAATCCTGAAACAAAAGTGGGAAGAAACATGGTTCAAGAGTTCTATGCTAATCTATGGCAGACAGACAGGCAAAGACTAATTGGAGCTGCTCTCTTTGACCATCAGACCTTAGTCAGAGGAAAGATCATTCATACTAATTCTGACAAGATCAGGGAGATATTCAAGATTCCTCAACTGAAAGATGACCCAGATTCCTTTAATAGGAGAATGATGAGGGTCAATAAAGGGTTGGACAAGATTCTGGAGGATATATGCATCCCTGGAGCCAAGTGGACTACCAGCACAACTGGCGTCCCAGTTCAACTAAAAAGGGAGAATCTAAAACCAGTAGCCAGAGGCTGGCTGGATTTCGTAGGGCGTTCCATATTGCCCACCAGCAACCGTTCTGAAGTAACCATCAAAAGAGCTGTCATGATTCACTGCATCATGTTGGGAAAAGAGGTAGAAGTCCATCAGCTGATCTCATGTGAGCTATTCAAAGTAGCAAACAGGAACTCTAAGGACGCCAGATTGGCCTATCCAAGCTTAATCTCTATGCTCTGCAAAGATGCTGGAGTAAAGATGGGAATAACTGAATATATCCTAATTGAAAAGCCCATTACTGGAATATCAATGGTCAGACAACAGCAACAAGATGATTCAACCAAGAGGAGAGCACAAGAAGCCCTCCCAGAACTGCCCCAATTCGAATATTGGGAACATCTTGAGGCTTCTATTTCCAGATTGCAAGAAGCTATGGATCAAATAAAGGAAGAATAGAATAATCAAAGTAGCATGATTTGCAAACTGCTCAAGGAACAGGAGGAGCAAGGGCGTGATCTAAGGGAGCTGAAGCGCCAAAAATTAATCCCTGAAAAGTGCTCCATAGATTAAAAGAACATCTACTGCTCAAAACAACAGGTTGCTGAGTTCCAATTTTCCTGCTTTAATTTAGTGATAGCGTTTTTTATCTTGAAGTTCACCTTAGGAGATATTTAGTAGTAATTAGTATGTCTATTTTGATTAAGCTATAGTTTATTTTTCTCATCATCATCAGGCATGAATAAAGTAGTAGATTTTATTTTAGAATAAAGAAGTAATCTATATTTTTCGAGTTCTTAATAATAAAATTTATAATTAATTATATGTGGTGGCAATACTTTTTGTTCTCTGAATGAATGCTTGAACAGTGCATAAATTGTACTTTGAATTTGATGAATATTGGCTCCTGAAAGGATGAGGAACACGAAAAATATTATTGATGATCTGAAAAATCATGAAATTGATTCTTGAAGCAAGAAAAAGCAGTTCAAAAAAAAAAAAAAAAAAACAAGCCATGAGCACTAGCTAAGAGTAAAAAAAGGGGATCCAAGGCTTTGAGCATCAATGGATAGGAGGGCCCAAGGAAATAAAATCCAAGCCTAGGCGGCTAAACCAAGCTGTCCCTAACCATATGCTTGTGGCATGCAGGTCCAAGTTACAAGCTTGAGACTGAGTGGTTAAAGTCGTGATCCAAAGCAAAAGAGTGTGCTTAAGAGCTCTGGACACCACTAACTGGGGACTTTAGCAAAGCTAAGTCACAATCTGAAAAGGTTCACCCAGTTATGTGTCTGTGGCATTTATGTATCTGGTGGTAATACTGGAAAACAAAGTGCTTAGGGCCACAGCCAAGACTCATAAAATAACTGTGTTCAAGAATCAACATACTACACTAGGAGAGTCAATAATACTATCTGAATTCTGAGTTCCTAAGGATGCCAATTATCTTGAAAATTTAAAGATACAGGGGGATGCCAAAACTGTTCAGAAACAAAAAGCTACAAGCCCCGCTCATCTAATAAGAATATGAGCTTCATTTAAAACTCTAAAATATTATTACTTCTTAATTTCTGCTAAATCCTATTTTATTTATCTAGTTGCTTGAGGACAAGCAACAGTTTAAGTTTGGTGTTGTGATGAGCGGATATTTTATACGCTTTTTGGGGGTAATTTCTTGTAGATTTTAGTATGTTTTAATTAGTTTTTAATAGAATTTTATTAGTTTTTAAGCAAAAATTATATTTCTGGACTTTACTATGAGTGTGTGTATTTTTCTGTGATTTCAGGTATTTTCTGGCTGAAATTGAGGGAGCTGAGCAAAAATCTGACTTAGGCTGAAAAAAGGACTGCTGATGCTGTTGGATCCTGACCTCCCTGCACTCGAAATGGATTTTCTGGAGCTACAGGAGTCCAATTGGCGCGCTCTCAACGGCGTTGGAAATTAGACAACCAGGGCTTTCCAGCAATATATAATAGTCCATACTTTGCGCAAGGATAGACGACGTAACTTGGCGTTGAACGCCAAGTACATGCTGCTGTCTGGAGTTAAACGCCAGAAAAACGTCATGATCCGGAGTTGAACGCCCAAAACACGTCATAACCTGGAGTTTGACGCCAAGAAAGGTCTTTACACGTGGAAAGCTTTAGTCTCAGCCCCAGCACACACCAAGTGGGCCCCAGAAGTGGATTTCTGCACCAATTATCTTAGTTTATTCATTTTCTGTAAACCTAGGTTACTAGTTTACTATTTAAACAACTTTTACAGACTTATCTTGTACCTCATGACATTTTCAGATCTGAATTACATACTTTGTGACGGCATGAGTCTCTAAACTCCATTGTTGGGGGTGAGGAGCTCTGCAGCGTCTCGATGATTTAATACAATTCCTTTGTTTTCCATTCAAACACGCTTGTTCTTATCTAAGATGTTTATTCGTGCTTAATTGTGAAGAAGGTGATGATCCGTGACACTCATCACCTTCCTCAATCCATGAACGTGTGCCTGACAACCACCTCCGTTCTATATCAGACTGAATGAATATCTCTTAGATTCCTCAACAGAATCTTCGTGGTATAAGCCGGATTGATGGCGGCATTCATGAGAATCCGGAAAGTCTAAACCTTGTCTGTGGTATTCCGAGTAGGATTCCGGGATTGAATGACTGTGACGTGCTTCAAACTCCTGAAGGCTGGGCGTTAGTGACAGACGCAAAAGAATCAATGGATTCTATTCCAACCTGATTGAGAACCGACAGATGATTAGCCGTGCTGTGACAGAGCATAGGAACGTTTTCACTGAGAGGATGGGAAGTAGCCACTGACAACGGTGACACCCTACACAGAGCTTGCCATGGAAGGAACCTGCGTGTGAGAAGGGGATTTCAAGGAAGAGTTGAAGTTCAAAGGACAAAGCATCTCCAAAACTCCAACATATTCTCCATTACTGCACAACAAGTAACGCTAGTATTTCTTTATTATTCCAACTTACAATTTTAAGTAGTTTGTAGTTTGGCTTTTTACAAGTAAAATCCAATTAACCTTATTGGCATCCTGACTAAGACAAATAAAATAAGTATTGATTGCTTCAAGCCAATAATCTCCGTGGGATCGACCCTTACTCACGTAAGGTATTACTTGGACGACCCAGTGCACTTGCTGGTTAGTTGAACGAAGTTGATCTTGGACCAGACTCTATTATCATATTCTATAAAGAGATACAATTTCGTCCACCACTGAGCAATGAAGCATTTTCGTGTAGAGACTCTTCTTGGAGTTAAACGCCAGCTTTTATGCCAGTTTGGGCGTTTAACTCCCATTTTGGTGCCAGTTCCGGCGTTTAACGCTGGAAATTCTGAGGGTGACTTTGAACGCCGGTTTGGGCCATCAAATCTTGGGCAAAGTATGGACTATCATATATTGCTGGAAAGCCCAGGATGTCTACTTTCCAACGCCGTTGAGAGCGCGCCAATTGGGTATCTGTAGCTCCAGAAAATCTACTTCGAGTGCAGGGAGGTCAGAATCCAACAGCATCTGCAGTCCTTTTCAGTCTCTGAATCAGATTTTTGCTCAGATCCCTCAATTTCAGCCAGAAAATACCTGAAATCACAGAAAAACACACAAACTCATAGTAAAGTCCAGAAAAGTGAATTTTAACTAAAAACTAATAAAAATATAATAAAAACTAACTAAAAGATACTAAAAACATACTAAAAACAATGCCAAAAAGGGTATAAATTATCCGCTCATCACAACACCAAACTTAAATTGTTGCTTGTCCCCAAGCAACTGAAGATCAAATAGGATAAAAAGAAGAGAATATGCAATGAACTCCAAAAACATCTATGAAGATCAGTATTAATTAAATGAGCGGGGCTTTTAGCTTTTTGCCTCTGAATAGTTTTGGCATCTCACTTTATCCTTTGGAATTCAGAATGATTGGCTTCTTTAGGAACTCAGAATCCAGATAGTGTTATTGATTCTCCTAGTTAAGTATGATGATTCTTGAACACAGCTACTTATTGAGTCTTGGCCGTGGCCCAAAGCACTCTGTCTTCCAGTATTACCACCGGATACATACATGCCACAGACACATAATTGGGTGAACCTTTTCAGATTGTGACTCAGCTTTGCTAAAGTCCCCAATTAGAGGTGTCCAGGGTTCTTAAGCACACTCTTTTTGCCTTGGATCACAACTTCATTTCTTTCTTTTTCTTTCTTTTTCGTTTTTTTTTTCTTCTTCTTTTTTTTTTTTTTGTATTCACTGCTTTTTCTTGCTTCAAGAATCATTTTTATGATTTTTCAGATCCTCAGTAACATGTCTCCTTTTTCATTATTCTTTCAAGAGCCAACATTCATGAACCACAAATTCAAAAGACATATGCACTGTTTAAGCATACATTCAGAGAACAAAAGTGTTGCCACCACATCAAGATAATTAAACTGTTATAAAATTCAAAATTCATGCAATTCTTTTCTTTTTTTCAATTAAGAACAATTTTTTTTTAAGAAAGGTGATGGATTCATAGGACATTCATAACTTTAAGGCATAGACACTAAGACATTAATGATCATAAGACACAAACATGGACAAACATAAAGCACAATTTTCGAAAAACAGAAAAAATAAAGAACAAGGAGATTAAAGAACGGGTCCACCTTAGTGATGGCGGCTTGTTCTTCCTCTTGAAGGTCTTATGGAGTGCTTGAGCTCCTCAATGTCTCTTCCTTGTCTTTGTTGCTCCTCTCTCATGATTCTTTGATCTTCTCTAATTTTATGGAGGAGAATGGAGTGTTCTTGGTGCTCCACCCTTAATTGTCCCATGTTGGAACTCAATTCTCCTAGGGAGGTGTTTAGTTGCTCCCAATAGTCTTGTGGAGGAAAGTGCATCCCTTGAGGTATCTCAGGGGTCTCATGATGAGAGGGGACTCTTGTTTGCTCCATCCTTTTCTTGGTGATGGGCTTGTCCTCATCAATGGGGGTGTCTCCCTCTATGTCAACTCCCACTGAATAACAGAGGTGACAAATGAGGTGAGGAAAGGCTAACCTTGCTAAGGTAGAGGACTTGTCCGCCACCCTGTAGAGTTCTTGGGCTATAACCTCATGAACTTCCACTTCTTCTCCAATCATGATGCTATGAATCATGATGGCCCGGTCTAGAGTAACTTCGGACCGGTTGCTAGTGGGAATGATTGAGCGTTGGATAAACTCCAACCATCCTCTAGCCACGGGTTTGAGGTCATGCCTTCTCAATTGAACCGGCTTCCCTCTTGAATCTCTCTTCCATTGTGCGCCCTCTTCACATATAACTGTGAGGACTTGGTCCAACCTTTGATCAAAGTTGACCCTTCTAGTGTAAGGATGTTCATCTCCTTGCATCATGGGCAAGTTGAACGCCAACCTTACACTTTCCGGACTAAAATCCAAGTATTTCCCCCGAACCATAGTAAGATAATTCTTTGGATCTGGGTTCACACTTTGATCATGGTTCTTGGTGATCCATGCATTGGCATAGAACTCTTGAACCATCAAGATTCCGACTTGTTGAATGGGGTTGGTAAGGACTTCCCAACCTCTTCTTCGGATCTCTTGGCGGATCTCCGGATATTCACCCTTTTTGAGTGAAAAGGGGACCTCGGGGATCACTTTCTTCAAGGCCACAACTTCATAGAAGTGGTCTTGATGCACCCTTGAGATGAATCTATCCATCTCCCATGACTCGGAGGTGGAAGCTTTTGCCTTCGCTTTCCTCTTTCTAGAGGTTTCTCCGGCCTTGGATGCCATAAATGGTTATGGAAAAACAAAAAGCAATGCTTTTACCACACCAAACTTAAAAGGTTTGCTCGTCCTCGAGCAAAAGAAGAAAGAAGAGAGTAGACGAAGAAGAAATGAGGAAGAAGGGAGTGGCTTTTGTATTCGGCCAAAGAGGGGGAGAAGTGGTGTTTAGGTTGTGTGAAAATGAAGGGGTGAAGAAGGGTTTATATAGGAGATGGAGGGTCATGGTTCGGTCATTTGTGGGTGGGTTTGGGAGGGAAAGTGGTTTGAATTTGAATGGTGAGGTAGGTGGGGTTTTATGAAGGATGGATGTGAGTGGTGAAGAGAAAGATGGGATTTGATAGGTGAAGGGTTTTTTTGGGGAAGAGGAGTTGAGGTGTTGGTGAATGGGTGAAGAAGAGAGAGAGAGTGGTGGGGTTGGTGGGGATCCTGTGGGGTCCACAGATCCTGTGGTGTCCAAGGAAAGTCATCCCTGCACCAAATGGCATTCAAAATCACGTTTTGAGCCATTTCTGGCGTTAAACGCCGGCTGGTGCCATTTGGCGTTTAACGCCAGGTTCTTGCCTTTTCTGGCGTTTAACGCCAGTCTGGTGCCCCTTCTGGCGTTAACGCCCAGAATGGTGCCAGACTGGGCGTTAAACGCCCAACTGCTAGCCTCACTGGCGTTTAAACGCCAGTGGGTTCTTCCTCCAGGGTGTGCTGTTTTTCTTCCTATTTTTCATTCTGTGTTTGCTTTTTCAATTGATTTTGTGACTTTTTATGATCATCAACCTACAAAAAACATAAAATAACAAAGAGAAATAGTAAAATATAACATGGGTTGCCTCCCAACAAGCGCTTCTTTAATGTCAGTAGCTTGACAGAGGGCTCTCATGGAGCCTCACAGATACTCAGAGCAATGTTGGGACCTCCCAACACCAAACTTAGAGTTTGAATGTGGGGGTTCAACACCAAACTTAGAG